>NW_024070210.1:2165244-2199196 GCF_014754425.2 Oryx dammah
GTTTGGGTAGGTGGGTAGCTGAGTGCGTGGGTGAGTGTTTGGGTAGATGGGTAGCTGAGTGGGTGGTGAGTTTTGGGTAGTGTACGAACCAACTGCCCTTGGAGTGCTAGTCACTTTGAGATGACCAGCTGCCAGCGTCCCTTGAAGAGATGGAATTATTGCCGGGAGAGTGGCACAGACATCCCTTCCGGCCCTCGCGGTCTGTTTCTGGGTCTGCTGAGCCGCAAGCACAGCAGAGGGACGAAGTGTCTGGTGTCTCTCGTTCTCCAAGCCCACCGTGTAGGCTGGAAACAAAACGCAGGAAAGACAGGCATGGCTTTGTTACTCAGAAATGAGAGGTCAGATTCTCCCTCTTGAAATTGTTAAGGCCAGATTTCCAGGCCATAATGGGACTAACTCAGTTACTCTGCACTCTGTGTCTCCCAGCTCTTTGATTCCTGCCCTGTAATTACCTCTCTTGTTTTAGTGACACTTCTTTGCATTTCCTTCCGTGGGAAGAGAATTATCGCTGCGATATTTTGCCAAGCAGAAGACCATTTCCAAAAGCTGTCCATCAAATCACGCAGCCCTTCCCCTGTTTACCCCTGAGCGGAGGAGAGCCGCACCCACCCTTTCTGTCAGTCTCTGTGGACGAGCCAAAGCCAGTCTTTATTCTGTGGCATCTCTTGTTGTGGGCCAGGCTCTGCTCACACTCTAACCATTTTGTTTTTCTTCCGTGAGAGCCACGTCACGTTATCTGTCAGACCATCTCTGAGACTCTGCAGGCTGTGTGGAAGGTGCTGGTGGAGTGTGAGGAGCATGGGAATCTCACATTAATTTCTAACCCTTGCTGGTTTCTCATCCATCTGGTGAAAGCATCCACACCTGTTTTAATCCTTATCTGCTTAGGTCGAGTTGCTTAATCACGGTTGTCTAAGTTGGGACATGTTCATGGTGTGTTTATCTACATTTAAGTGGAAAGTTTTGTTCAAAGTCTGCTAGCCACCCATGTCTCTCTAACAAACTTGGTTACCCCCCAGTGACCCCCCCCCAAGTTTGGCAAGAATGAAAGTGAATGGAAAACAAAAAACATTCAGAGGAAACAGGAGAATTTTAGTGGCTCTCTCCTCCTCCAGTGATAGAGCCGAGTTAAGTATCTTAAGATTCTTTTGAGCTGGAAATTGACCCCCCTTTTTTTCCCCTTTTCTGCTTATAGAGAAATTGAGGAGCATAGCTTCCCCCCTCTTTTAAACTTCCCAGCAGAGAACCACTGGCGGTGGTTGTTCTGACGGGCTCTAGAGAGTTCCCCAGGCCTGCAGACCCCGCCTGGCCTCACGGTGGTCCTGCAGGCAGATGGACGGGTGCAGCAGCTTTGACGTCCTCAGAAGGAGGAGGCAAGCTTGGAACAGCAGTGAGAAGGCAGAAGAGATCTAAAGAGCTGAAGGTCTCGGGTGCGGTAACCTCTCCGCCTGTCAGCCTCCTGGCCCGTGGTAGACCAGAAGGCAGACGAGACGCCCCGTCTCTGCTGAGCTTTGCCCCCTCTGACCAGGTCCTTCTGCCACCCTGGGCCTCAGAGCTCCTGCCTTGTGTGCAGGAACCCAGCCTGCAAGCCCCACTTGCCCGTCCCTAGGCCCCCTCCCGCTCCTGCAGGTGGTCCTGAAAGCTCAGCACCTCTGTACCCTGGTGCCAGAGTTTGGGGTGAAGTGGAGAGGGAGAGCCCTGTTGCTTCGCCAGGTGAATGGGCCACAGCGGGCCGACGCCCTCAGAACCCAGTGTCCCAGCTTGGGGAGGGTGGCGGGAAGTTTCAGAGTAAACGCGGGCGTGATCAGCTCATGGACGTGTCTTCTGATGGGCTGGCGGTGAGGTCAGTGGGAGTCAGCACTGTCAGCTTTCAGGCTTGGCTGGTCTGGGGTCTGTGTGCTGTGGGCGTCACCCCGTGACTTTTCCCACGGGAGGAGGTGTCAGTATCTGCGAAGCTGAGACGCTGTGTGTGCCCCTTGACTGGGGGGGGGTGGGGCGGGGCAGGGCCTTGCTGCCTCCTCTGCCCTCCCCTAACGAACGACCGCCGAAAGCTGCCTGAAATCTCTGGGTGGCTTCCATGTTGCCATTCCTCTTGTGCCATCGGGACACCTATCTCAGAGCGGTGCTGTGTGTATTAAATGAAGTGAAAGGCTGTATCGGATGTGCTTGTGCCTGGCCCATGGAAAATTGGTGCGTTTTACTATCTCCTTCCCAACCATTCAGGACTCTCTCTTGATAATTGAACAGTCTTGTTTTTGTACCTGCTGCATACCAGTTTGGCCCCCTGTATTCTGGTTTGCATTGTAAGACATCTTTTTATATTTTCTCTTCCATAGTTTCCACTAGATTTAAGATCTGTGAAAACCAGGATCCTTTGCGAGTTCTCTTCCCCTGTGATTTCACCGTCCATACAGGTGTTATTCAATAGACATTTATCAATGATTGCCCTTGGAAAGCAGGCTTCCCAGCTGACTCAGTGGTAAAGACCCTGCCTGCCAAGCAGGAGATGTGGGTTCGATCCCTGGGTCAGGAAGATCCCCTGGAGAAGGAAATGGCTACCCTCTCCAGTATTCTTGCCGGGACAAACCCATGGACAGGGGAGCCTGGTGGGCTACAGTCCCTGGGGTTGCAGAGAAAGCAGAGCCCAGGTTATGAAACTAGCGCCAGGTGCATTGCTGGAGTTGCTCACGGTCGCCCCGGAGGAAGTAACTGACTACCCGCCTTCCCTTCACTGTCGGGAGGGAGGGGCCCTGGAGGTGGAGGGGACAGCTCCCTGGTACCCCCTCCCTCTTGGGATGCTCTAGCTGGTTTGCTCAGGGGCTGTTTCTGGCCTTCCGTCTCCTTCCACGTCTGTCTGCCCAGGCCCTCCTCCAGTTGTCACACAGTCTAACTCTTTGGACCCGGTCATTCTTGAAGCCTAAGAGACCCATCGGGCGACTCTGGGACGGGAGGGTTATAAATTCCAGGCTGCTGACTCCAGAGCACCAGATACTGTCAGAGGACTAAACGTCTTGCAGCTGCCACAGAAAATGCAAATACGCGAGGTGGTGCCAGCCAGGAATCGCGCCTGCTTTGTCTCCTTCATTATTCCTTTGAAAAGAAGCCTCCCTCTGCTCCTTGCTGAAAGGAGGCCTCTGCTGAACACTTGCTGCAGAAGAGAGTCCTTGAAAGGTGAGGCGCCCGGCTCTCCCTTCCCTCCTCGTAATGGGAACAGCTCTCCCCGCGGCCGGCCGAAGCACTCCACTGTGCGCCGTCTCCACCAGATACATAATCCGGGCTTAAACCTCTTGGCAGCAGCTCCTTAGCCTTCTCCCCCTATGTTCCTGTTCCTTTCTTCTCTGGTGAGAACAGAGCGCGTCTCCCCCCTCCTCCAGGTCTTGCTTCTTTCTCCCAGGAAATCTCAGTGTTTCCCTTTAACCCCTCAAGAAGAAAGTCACCCAAATGGCATCCCTCCCTAACTGCTGAAAGACCATCTTAATTCTTGGTGCTTGAAAAAATCTGTGTTCATAACTCACAAAAGTGTGATGCCACAAGGCCTGGGATCCCGCAGGAGGTACTCTGGCCTTGGATCACGGCTTGACGCTGAGGATCCCTCACTTAAACAAGGCCTCCTCCAGGCTCTGAAATGGGCTGTTCTTTTTTTTTCTTCCAGTATTTATTGTTATTTATCTATTTGGCTGCACTGGTTCTTAACTTGCAGCTTGTAGGATCTAATGTTCCCTGACCAGGGATCGAACCTGGGCCCCCTGCATTGGCAGCAAGGGGTTTTAGCCACTGGACCACCAGGATAGTTACTGGGCTGCTGTTGAGAAAGTCAAGGTTAGGCACATGGTAACTCGAATGGAATGTTATTACAAGCAAGACCTTTGAAGTTCCCTCTTCCTGACCCCCTCTTATCCTTCCCTCTTAGATGCGGAATATTCCGTCGTTACTGTTGTTGAGGTCAAAGTTATAGATAAACCAACCTGAATTTCTCTAATAACACTCTCTGATGCAGAGTGAAACAAAAATCTTTCCACCTGATATTCCAAACTTCTACCAAATGAGCTATGTAATGAACGTAAGCTCTTTAGCGCCTATATATAGGATTACAGGCAGACCTTGGAGATGCCCTGTATTTGGTTCCAGACCGCTGTAATAAAGGGAGACGTGCAGTAGAGAGAACCGTGGGAATCGCTCGGCTTCCCTGGGTGCGTGAAAGTCACATTTGCACCTTACTGAGCCCTGTTAAGTGCGCCACAGTAGCACGGGGTCTAGAAACACAACGTATGCACCTCAGCTTAAAAGTGCTTTGGTTAAAAACGCCCCTGTCTGAGTCCGAATGAGTCGTAGTATTAGCATCAAGGATCACAGCTCGCTGTAGCAGAAATAGCCATCACGAGAAAGCTGGAAGTATCGTGAGAATTACCAAAATGTGACACAGAGACACAAAATGAACAAATGTTTTTGGAAAAGTAGCTTCGACTTGCTCGGTGCAGGGTAGCCACAAACCTTCAATCTGTAAAAAGAAAGTGCAATTACTTGCAAAGCGCAATAAAGTGAAGCATAGGAGAATGAAGTAGGCCAGTATCAAGAACTTAAAATTTGTTCCTCGCTCCTGCATTGAATCCTAAACCATTCTGGCTTTGAGGTGGGAGGCAGAAATCCTAGCGTTTATTGAAGACCTACTAGGCACCAGGCTTGGTATGACAGACATCATATATGCTGCCAGTCTTAAGTCTTGTAAGGACCCCCTGAGACTGAAGTTATCGCTGTTTCCAGTTCAGAGGACGCAGAGGCGCGGGCAGTTCGTCCCTGCATGTGGCCGGCCAGCCAGCTCCCCGTGGCGGAGCTGAGACTGGAGCCAGCCCCCGCCCTCTCCTGACTTCGAAGCTGGACCTCTCCCACCTTCCCTTGGCACCGTGCTCACGGCTTTCTGAAGAAACGGGCTCCAGTGCCTGAGAATCAGGGGAGGGTGGAGCCCAGCACAGCACAGCACAGCACTTCTTAAAAGGCGTGTTCGGTGTCCTAGCGGAAAGAGAGGGGTGCCAGGGGCGTGAGAGCCGTTCGGAGCCCCTCCAGGAGAAGGCATCTTTGAGGGGAAGGCCTGAGACAGCTCTCGGGAGCAGGGACCAAAGGCAGCAGGAGGGAGCCCCCGGGCTTGGTGGGGAGCAGGGTGGTGAGGAAGCAGAGCGGGGTGTGCGAGGGGTGCGTGACGGGGGGCGTGTGTGTGCGTATAAGTGTGCGCGCGTGACGGGGGGCGTGCGTGTGCGTATAAGTGTGCACGCGTGACGGGGGGCATGCGCGCGCGTGTGTGTGTGTGCACGCGTGATGGGGGGGCGTGCGTGTGTGTGTGTGCGCACGCGCACACATGCACTTGTGTAAAGATCACCTCTGTTTCACACAGAACAGAAAAGTAAATATGAACATGGGCGCGGGGGAGAATCGTACAGTATTTTCTCAAACCTGATTTGAGTTTTATGGTTTTGGAGATATATTTATACTGACCGTTTATCAAGAAGAAAGAAATTCAAAGTTCTCAATATTGAAGGACTTGCCTTGTTCACAGACTCTGCTCTCAGAAATAATCAGGGTTTGGTTTTTTTTTTCCCTCTAAGCCTGCTTACATACTCTATCATCTTTGGAAATAAATGGCCACACCATCTTTCTGACCATTTTCTATGTGCAATCTTTTAAAAAGATACGTTTGTAGGGAGAACTGACAATAGCTTGCTACCTTTGGGGGTTTAGCATGGTTTTCTGGTCATTGTTAAAGCAATATATTTTGTTGACAGTCTTTTAAAAAAAGAAAAAGCTCTGTAATCATTGACCTGAACCTCCTTACTCAGTATGCATGAACTGAGTAAATATTTGTGAAATCAAATGAAATACATATAATTAGCCTCCTTTATTTGACATTGAAGTCATAAAATGGATTAAAGTCTCAGAGTTAACTTCATTTCATTAAGGAATGAGGAAGTGAAGATTCTTCCGAGAATACCTATCTAATTCTGGTTGGGCCACATATATGCAAATTAAACTGTAAATAACGCTCCAAGTAGTGCTGTGAAAGCCTATAGCTGCTACAGGCAAGACTCCGGTTATGGAAACAGTGAAGCTCTGCTGGGCATTCTGACTTGTCTCTGGATCAGCGTTAAGGGAACAAAGGATGGGGTGTCAGAATCACTAGAGGAAACTCTTATTTTATTTTAATTTTTGCAGCTTGGAGGGTAATGGCTTTTACCACGTGGTGTTCATCTCTGCCGTAGAGCAGAGAGCGCGGCCGTGCGGTGCGCCGGCGCTTCCCCCCGAGCCTGACTAGCACGGGGCGGCGAGCTGGGCCCCTGCGCTGCGCTCTGCTGCCCGCGACTGCAGTGGGTGCTAGCCAGGGCCACTCCCGTTTGCCCCACCCTCTGCCCCACCCTCTGCTCCCCCCACCCCCACCCCGTGTCCAAACATCGGTTTCTGTCTCTGTGTCACTAGAGGAAATTTTAAATAATTGTTCTGGATTCTGATGGTGGAAGGAGCTGTGCGTGTTGGGGCGACTTTTTACCGTTTGCTTTGACTATCTCTCAAAAATAATTATTTTCTCTAAAATGTTTATATGAATAGAAAAGAGACACGACTCTGTTTAGTCAGGTGTACTATTACTGTGGGGATGTTTGCCACCTTAAGAAACGTGGGACAGGAAGATCGTGCTGAGAGCAGCTGCCCCAGTCATAGAAAGGTGGGGCAGAAAAGAACCTGAAATCGCCCCGTTTGGTTTCCCCGGATGGATCCTCCAGTGAACAGGGTCCAGGGATGTTGAGACTTCCCTGTTGAATATGTGTGGGGTTTTCCACGGTCAATAGATTGGGAAATGTAGCTCATTATAACTTTTGTTGGGAGCTAGTTCCGATGTCCCCCATGCTTTATTAAACAGACACATTTGGGGGGCGCACAGGTACCAACATATTCCAAGGAAACCAATTTGGTGAAAAGTAATCTAAAATAAGACTGTTTCAAAGCATGAGTTGCCACTCGCTAATGGGTTTTGAAATCAATGTAGGGGCTTACAACCATTCTTTCTTTCTCTTTTTAATGAAAAATAATGGAATAGAGTAAAATAGAAATACCAGAATGGGGTGCACATAGAGTAAATGTTACCCTGTGAAACTTTTGTTTCAGCATGTATGTGGGTTTGTATGAACTTAGTCATAGTGAAAAGTCTATTTCTTACTATAGCTGATCTCCAAAAATATTTTGGAGATCACGGGTCTAATTCAGCTCCTCAGTTTCATAAGTGAAAACACTGACATCTGCGTGGGTCCCAAGAGCACGTGGGGAGTTGGTAGCAGACAGAATTCTCATCTTCCTCTTCCTCCTACACCAGCGCTCCCCCAAATCTGTAAATCGTCCTGTTTAAAAAGGAGCACTGGTGGAGAAAACCCGAATGTCCTTCAGAGACGAAGGGGCGAACACAGTGAAGCTCGTGAGCACAGTGAAGCTCTTGAGCGCAGTGAAGCTCGTGAGCAAGTGAGGCTCATGTGCACAGTTAAGGCGTGAGCACAGTGAAGGCGTGAGCACAGTGAAGCTCCTGAGCACAGTAAAGGTGTGAGCACAGTGAAGCTCTTGAACACAGTGAAGCTCGTGTGCACAGTGTGGCGTGAGCACAGTAAAGGCGTGAGCACAGTGAAGGCTTGAGCACAGTGAAGCTCGTGAGCACAGTGAAGCTCCTGAGCAAGTGAGGCTCGTGTGCACAGTGAAGGCGTGAGCACAGTGATGCTCGTGTGCACAGTGAAGCTTTATCTGCCCCTTGAGAGGAGCGATGTTCTCTGTGTGCTGCAACAGGGGTGAGGCTTAAGAATGTTAGGTTGAGAGACGCCGGACCGCAAAGGACAGGCATATTGCCACCCACAGGAGGTCCCCAGAGTAGGTGAGCTGAGACGGAAGGTAGGCAAGAGGCTCTGATGCCAGGCAGGGCCCTGTGGGCTCCTGGGCACAGGGCCTTTCTCTGCCCCCTTTCCTCTGATTGCAGGAAACGGCCTTCTTCCTCCATGACCTTCCCTGGGCTCCATGTCTGTGCCTGCCTTTGGCCTTCCCCGGGGCAGGCCTGGGTTTTGAGGAGTCTCAGCCACCCGGGCAGGCTTCCTGCACGTAGGGCCCCTGGAGCAGTGTCTTCACGCGTGGCCGTGATGCCGGAGCCCCCGGTAGGTGACGACGGCCAGCATTTCCCAGGCGCTGCGCTTTACAGCCGAGAGTCCCGCTCCGCAGATGACCTTCTCTGTGCTAACAGCTCGTTTTCCACCTGCTGCGTATGGATAAATCCACAATCTACTTTTGGAAGGCCGAGCAGAAATGTAATTTATGGTTTTTCTCTTGGCTTCTCCCCTCTCATCAGTTGGTCTTTATCCCCAACCCACTGACCCACGGCCTGTTCTCCCGCCCTCTTCCCTCCTTACAACCCGGCAGCCTGGCCGCGGACACCCGGGTCAGCGAAACACCGCCGCCCACCAGCTGCCGGCAGCGGCACCCACCGTCTCCATTCTCCGTTCAGGCTTCACACGTCTGGGGACGAGAGTCGGAAGCATCGGGGCGAAGGGGCCATGAGAGCAGGGATGGCCGGGTGGACAGCGGGTGCGTCATTCTTCCTCAGCACCGAGGTTTCTGCAGCACCCAGTGCAGGGTGCCTTCCGCCTGTGCGAGTTGCCGTACGCGGGAGTCACCCGTGGGCTCCGTTCCCGGAGACTTGGGAGGTTTCTTTCTGGCAGGCAGGCACCCTTTGCTTCCTGTCCCTCCACCGATATTGACGGTCGGCAGGCCTGTGCCCGCAGCGACCCTGTCAGAATCCACAAGACGGGAGACTGGGAGAACATGCCTCTGCATTCAGCCGGTGAAGATACTGAACCTGGTTTACCGGGAGCTAAGGAAGTGCTTCAGAAATAGTTTATTCCTGTTTTTTTCGTATTTATTTGGCTGGACCGGGCCCTAGTTGCAGCACGTGGGAACTGGTGGCACGTGGGACCTGCTTCTCTGACCATCGAGCCCAGGCCCCTGCGCTGAGAGTGCAGGCTGGCCCCTGGACGACGAGAGAGGGCCCTGTAGTTCATCGTGTCACCTGGAATCTGCCATGAGTGCGGCTGGTAGGGTCTCCCTGAGTTGGAGGAAAAACTACATCATGCCATTAACCTCAGAGCTCAGCACAGCCTTGCAACGGGAGGTCAGATGCAGGGCTTCTCCGCCTTGACCCTGGTGGTGTTTGGGGCCGAGAACTCCTCGTTGTGAGGGGCTGTCGTGCGCGTAGCAGGGTGGTTGGCCGTGTCCCTCCCCTTACCCGTTAGCTGCCAGTACCAACCCGCACTCCTCAAACTTGTGATGATCTGAAGTGTCTCCAGACATGGTCCTGTGTCCTCTGGGGGTCCAGATCGCCCCTGGCTTGAGAACCGTTTGCAACCAGGGTTCTGATGTGTTCTGAGTTTTAGGCCTTGAGAACTTTATCAGTTGTTATTCTGGAAATCATAGGAAAGGGCTTGGGTTTTGTTGTTCTTGTTAGAGTCCTGCCTTCCTCATATGAAACTCCAGTTTTTAATGTGTGTGTACAGGGTCACCAACCGAGACATGAATACCGAGCCCTGGTATCAGCTTAGCAGTGGGGTCAGGTAAACGCGTTACCCATGTCATAGCCTTGTACTGTGGTGGGTATTTGGTTATGATTTGCAGAGCGAGTTTGAGCAAGCTCCGGGAGTTGGTGGTAGACAGGGAGGCCTGGCGTGCTGCAGTCCGTGGGGTTGCAAAGAGTCGAAGACGACTGAGCGACTGAACTGAGCTGGGGACTGAGTTGTCCCTGCCTCTGCCAGTCGCGTGGCTGAACGATGTGAACACATTCGTTACTCCCGGCCTGTGTCTTTCTCCCTCCACGTCTAAGTGGAGGATGAGACCTGTTCTTCCTCTTGTTAAACAGCCATGATGTGGCCAGTTCATCTGCTGAACTCACCTCATGGGGTGGTTGTTTGGGACCATGGAATTCTTCAAGGTTTCTTTCCCTGTTCCAGAGCGCAGATGGATTCCCAGTTTCCATCTTCCACAAAACGAAACATCCATTTCCTCACCCTGGGCTGGGTGAGCTGGCATGTTGCGTTAATCAGTCACCCACTGCTCCTGGAGCTCCCGTGGGCCACGCTTTCTGCGAGCTCCTCATGTTGCTGTGATGACTAAGCTGCGTTCCTGTCGCCCTCTAGTCTGAAAGGTGGACTTACCATCAGTGTACCGTAGCATGAGAATCGCCTTCTGTCACCTGTACGAAGTGCAATGGTTTAAGCTTCCTGCCTGTCTTGAAGCTCTTCCCAAGGCTGCAGAACTGACTGTGGTGATGATGATTTTGGAAGGCACCAAAATGCACTCTGCGAGAGCACTGTTCTGAGAGTCTGGAGACCTGGCTTTTTTTTTTTTTTTTAAATGTTGACAGTGGTCCTGCGTAGCTGTGCACCCTTTCCCAAGTCACTTCCTCTCTCTGGTTCTCATTTCCTGGATTTCTAAAGTGATGTATACAGGCTGGATCATCTCTGAGGTTCATTCTGACTCCAGCAGTCCATGCTTATTATAGTAATAATTGTATTAGAATTATTAAATACTCTTATGTTTTAGAGCTAGAAACCTTGTGATCAGCCAGCCTTTGTGAGGAGGCGCTATTGTGTGTTTTTACAATGGGTTCCCTGCTCACTTGTGCCTGGTGGGGAGACTTGCACAAGTCCGGTGAGGTCAGAGGCCTTTCAGCTTTAGAGGCCCCACATAAGGGGTAAACCAGAAGTCGGAAAGATCAAAACACAAGTGTTGCCCTGAAGCTCCATAAGCAAGATGCTATCTTTATCTAAACAGACCCTTCAATTTCAGAAGGCTTCTTTCCACAGGGCTTTTTTTTGGAGGTGGGCGGGGGAGTGCCTGGATTCAGGGTGCCCATGCATCTGAAGCTGTTGATATATTTCCTGTCCAGTTTAAGCCTTGTCTCCACACCTGTCATTTCTAGTTCGTATAAGCTCCATCTCCAGCATTCCAGGGTAGGTCAGCTCAAAGGTGCTGTAGCCAAGCTCCCAGCAAGGGGTACCCAGTCAAGGATAATATCTCTTGGCATATACAATGGGAGAGAAATATTCAGAGCAGGATTTTCTTTGTCCAAGACCACTCTGCGTATATACCTTTCAGTTGTAGTCTTGCAGGTAAAATCTCATTTTCTCCAAGAAACCACACCTTGAGCTCTCACCACACATCAGAGTAAATTTCCTGGATCACCTGGATGACTCTTGGCAGATATTGCGCTATACTGTGGTCCTTGTGTCCCTGTGTACTTAAGAGACTGTAATCGTCTTCCAGAAGCTCGATTGTATTTAACCACCTGGAAAGACCCTGCAGCCCAGGGCGGGCTGTGTGTGCGTTAGACACTGGTGAGCGTTGGTGTAGCGAGTGGATGGATCGCGGTGTCAGGAGCTGGGAAGCCCTCCGTAAGCAGTTGGTAGAACTGGACCAGATGGTAAGCGCTTAAACATGTCACCGTTCTCTAAAGTCTTTCTGCTTTATGCATTTACTTGGGTTAGAAAATAAGATGAAGCTGTGTGTACCTACTGAAGAGTGATCGGTGGCTCCTGGTTATCTGAAGGGACATAGAGCTCAGCTGTTTTACAGCTCCGAATCTTTTTTTTTTTTAAGCAGTGTTTACTATTTCTGGCCATTATGTACACTAGTATAAAAATTTAATTAGCTCCTTTCTTTTCAGTTAATTATTACAGCCCTGTTTGTTTGCTCTCTTGACAGAACCTGTGTTGTGGGAACCAGAGAGATCAATTTTCTATCAGAAAATTCGTTACTTCTGAGTCAAGTCCAGTGCGCCTGTGAGTGTGTGTGCCGCTCGGGGTGACTTTCCCGGCCGCTAGAGAGGGCCGTGCATGGTGAACTGAGCCTGTGTGTCCGGTTAGTCGTGGTCCTTCTTAGGGCGGTACGCGGAGCCAAGTTAAGAGGCTGTGCAGGCCTTCCCTGGTGGCTCAGTGAAGAATCGACCTGCCGGTGCAGGAGATGCGGGTTTGCTCCCCGGTCTGGGAAGAGCCCATGTGGTCCCGAGCAGCTAAGCCCGTCAGCCACAGCTGCTGCCTGTGCGCTCGAGCCCAGGGAACTGCAGCCGCAGAGCCCATGGGCCCAGCTCCTGCCGCTGACACGCCCTGAAGCCTGTGCTCTGCAACAGAAGCCGCTGCAGTGTGACCCCCAAGCACCACAGCTAGAGAGTGGCCCCCACTCGCCGTAGCTCGAGAAAGCCTGCACAGCAACAGGGACCCGGCACAGCCAGAAAGAAACGAGATTTAACAACAAATAAAAGGCTGTGTAACTCCGGAGACTAAAAATATGCATGGGTCTTCTTCATTCCTCATCCTTTAGCATTTTTTTAAGAACTGAGAGTTGAAATGAGGGATTTCTCAGAAACAAGACGGCAGAGTCGAAGGGCGTGTGCTCGTCCTCTCCTGCGAGAGCTCAAGGTGCAGCTGACCACAGAACAGCCATCGGCAAGAGGATGCTGGGTCCGACCGAGAAAAGACACCCCATGTCCAAAGGCAAAGGAGAAGCCCTGACAAGATGGTAGGAGGGGCAAAATCGTGTTTAGAATGAAACCTGATGCCTGCCAGAGACTCTGGGAGGGTGCAAACAAAATAGGTGTGAAAAGGCAAAAAACAAGATGACCCTGAAAGATGAACGCCCCGGGGAGGTAGGTGCCCAGTATGTTACTGGAGAAGAGCGGAGAAACAGCTCCAGAAGGATTGAAGAGGCTGAACCAAAGCGAAACAGTGCCCAGTTGTGGATGTGGCTGGGGATGGAAGTGAAGTCCGATGCTATAAAGAACAATATTGCATAGGAACCTGGAATGTTAGGTCCATGAATCAAGGTAACTTGGACGTGTGGTCAAACAGGAGATGGCAAGAGTGAACACTGCAATTGTAGAATCAGTGAATTCAGTACCATTCAGTATCACAGTAATCCAAGTCTGTGCCCCAACCACTAATGCTGAGGTCGCACGGTTCTCTGAGGACCTGCCTACAAGACCTGCTGGAACTATTAGCACCGAAAAAGATGTCCTTCCCATCACAGGGGACTGGAGTGTGAGAGTAGGAAGTCAGGAGACACCTGGAGTGGCAGGCAAGCTTGGCCTTGCAGTACAGAATGAAGCAGGGTAAATAAAGGCTAACAGAGTTTTGCCAAGAGAATGGCAAACACCCTCTTCCAACAACACAAAAGAAGACTCTACACATGGACATCACCAGATGGTCAGTACTGAAATCAGATTGAGTGTATTCTTTCCAGCCAAAGACGGAGTTCTATACAGTCAGCAAAAACAAGACCGGGAGCTGACTGTGGCTCAGATCATGAACTCCTTATTGCCAAATTCAGACTTAAATTGAAGAAAGTGGGGGGAAACCACTAGACCATTCAAGTACGACCTAAATCAAATCCCTTCTGATTAAACAGTGAAAGTGACAAATAGATTCAAGGGCTTAGATCTGATAGACAGAGTGCCTGAAGAACTAGGGATAGAGGTTGATAACATGGTAGAGGGGGCAGGGATCAAATCCATCCCCAAGAAAAAGAGGCAAAAAGGCAAAATGGTTGTCTGAGGAGGCTTACAAATAGCTGAGAAAAAAAGAAAAGTGAAAGGCAGAGGAGAAAAGGAAAGATATACCTATTTGAATCCAGAGTTCCAAAGAATAGCAAGGAGAGATAAGAAAGCCTTCCTCAGCAATCAATGCAAAGAAATAGAGGAAAACAATAGAATGGGAAATCTCTTCAAGAAAATTAGAGATACCAAGGGAACATTTCATGCAAAGAGGAGCACAATAAAGGACAGAGATGGTCTGGACCCAACAGAAGCAGAAGATAGTACGAAGAGGTGTCAAGAGAATACACAGAACTGTACAAAAAAAGATCTTCACGACCCAGATAACCACGATGGTGTGATCACTCACCTAGAGCCAGACATCCTGGAATGTGTTGTCAAGTGGGCCTTAGGAAGCATCACTACGAAGAAAGCTAGTAGAGGTGATAGAATTCAGTAGAGCTATTTCAAATCCTGAAAGATGATTCTGTGAAAGTGCTGCACTCAATATGCCAGCAAATTTGGAAAACTCAGCAGTGGCCACAGCACTGGAAAAGGTCCGTTTTCATTCCAATCCCAAAGAAAGGCAATGCCAAAGAATATTCATACTACCGCACAATTGCACTCGTCTCACACACTAGTAAGTAATGCTCAAAATTCTCCAAGCCAGGCTTCAGCAATACATGAACCATGAACTTCCTGATGTTCAAGCTGGTTTTAGAAAAGGCAGAGGCACCAGAGAGCAAATTGCCAACATCTGCTGGATCATGGAAAAAGCAAGAGAGTTCCAGAAAAACATCTATTTCTGCTTTATTGATTATGCTAAAGTCTTTGACTGTGTGGATCACAATAAACTGGAAAATTCTGAAAGAGATGGGAATACCAGACCACCTGACCTGCCTCCTGAGAAATCTGTATGCAGGTCAGGAACCAGGACATGGAACAACAGACTGGTTTCAAATAGGAAAAGGAGTACGTCAAGGCTGTATATTGTCACCCTGCTTATTTAACTTCTATGCAGAGTACATCATGAGAAATGCTGGGCTGGAAGAAGCACAAGCTGGAATCAAGATTGCCGGGAGAAATATCAGTAACCTCAGATATACAGATGACACCACCTTTATGGCAGAAAGTGAAGAGGAGCTAAAGAGCCTCTTGGTGAAAGTGAAAGAGGAGAGTGAAAAAGTTGGCTTAAAACACAACATTCAGAAAACGAAGATCATGGCATCCTGTCCCATCACTTCATGTCAAATAGATGGGGAAACAGTGGCAGACTTTATTTGGGGGGGCTCCAAAATCATTGCAGATGGTGACTGCAGCCATGAAATTTAAAGTCACTTACTCCTTGGAAGGAAAGTTATGCCCAACCTAGACAGCATATTAAAAAGCAGAGACATTACTTTGCCAACAAAGGTCCATTTAGTCAAAACTATGGTTTTTTGAGTAGTCATGTATGGATGTGAGAGTTGGACTGTGAAGAAGGCTGAGCACTGAAGAATTGATGCTTTTGAACTGTGGTGTTGGAGAAGACGTGTGAGAGTCCCTTGGACTGCAAGGAGATCCAACCAGTCAATTGTAAAGGAAATCAATCCTGAATATTCATTGGAAGGACTGATGCTGAAGCTGAAGCTCTAATACTTTGGCCACCTGATGCGAAGAGTTGACTCATTGGAAAGACCCTGATGCTGGGAGGGATTGAAGGCAGGAGGAGAAGGGGACGACAGAGGATGAGACGGTTGAATGGCATCACCGACTCAATGGACACGAGTTTGAGCAGCTCCAGGAGCTGGTAATGGACAGGGAGGCCTGGCGTGCTGCCGTCCGTGGGGTCACGAGAGTTGGACACGACTGAGCGATTGGACTGAACTAATAGAATATGTGACTGTTGCGAGAGGCCTTTTCTTTCAAGAGCATCTGTAGAAAAAGGTGTCGGTTCTGGAAGGGCAGGAACCTAGAGTTTTATTCACTCTTTACCTCCAGTATTGCCTGGTACATGATAAGTGTTTGGTAAATAGTTGGTAAGTTAAGATGCATGAGATAAATACTAACGGGTGTTGCTTTTGATCATTGCTTTCTGGATCCGAGGGTCTCTATGACCGTGTCTCTAAGTCTCCTCAAATAATGTCTGGATGGTGCTGCTTTTCCAGTGTTGACATGGCCACACCTGTCTTCAAGAATTACAGCTCTGGGGCCTAACTTGCCAGGGCCGAGGCTGAGCCTGGTCCCCACGAGGCCCAGGAAATGCCCAGTGTACCTCATACCGCCCCCGAGGACAGCTGGGGGAGGCGCTCCCACTGTGCGCAGAGCCACTTGCCCCTCGCTCTTGCACGGGGCAAGGCAGGTGAGCTACTGTTGTCTCTTCGTGGATCTGTGAAGCTGGGCCGGTGATGGCCCGCATCCAGAGTGGGTGGTGGGTGATGAATGATGGAGCAGGTCATGAGATATGAAAAACATATAAGATGTGAAATACATATATCTGCTTACGATTCTTTTCCCTTCGAGTGGTGTCTTCTCCACTCTCCTCCGTCCTGAACAGTTTACCTCTTCCTTGTGCAGAAACGGGGCCGGTGGGAGAAAGGGCCCCCATAACCTCGGCTCCTTGGTGCTGTAGGGAATCTTGGATATGGTGCTGCGTTTGGTAACGCACCAGTGCAGGCAGTACTCGTTCCTGGGAGGGAGCCCCGCCATCCGCGACCCACGCAGTCCCAGGCACAGACTAGCCCAGGGTGGCGTCGAGCGCTGGCCCGATTGACTGAGGAGCTGAATGCTTCATTTCATTTGAATTAGAGTGTGAACCCCTCACATGATGAGTGATGAGCGCATTGACTTTGCAGCTCCAGGGCCTTGCCAGGCTGCAGGACTAGTGGTCTGTCCATGTCCTGGGAGCCTATGAGAATCGCAGGCTCTCAGACATCACCCCAGACCTTCCAGGTCGGAATCCGCACAGATGCTGCTCACGTGCACTTTCGGATTTAAGCACCGTGGGGCTGGCGTCTGCACCACTCAGCGTTGTCCATGGCCTTCGTGCAGCTCTGGTGCTGGGTGCTGGCTCCTAAGTGCCAGAGGGTCTTGCTGTCCCCTTTGCCTCGTTGACCACCCTTGTGTGGTCTCCAGGGACCCATGCGTGCGGGTCTCTGTGCCTCCCTGTGGTTGAGAGATAAAGGGGAAAAGTTATGTAGCTTTTAGCTCTGGACTGAATGCTGTTCATCTCTGTGTTCCCATGTTTTCTCCCCAAAAGTTAACTCTCTTTTTCTCTTACACTCGGCGCACTGTAGCTTTATTTTCCCACGACTTTGCCTGAAACTGGTAGAGATGTGGGTTTGTACGTGCATGTATTCTCGCTCTCTCTCTTTCTCTCTCACTTTCTGGATGTTTCAAACCAAATCATCATGTTAAGGTTATGGTTATCTTCATGCTCCTAGCAGTCTGGCTAGTGATAAATATTTCCAAAAGATAGATAGCATTTTCTATGTGAAATGAGAGACATGTCCCCCACCTCTCTGAAAATGCTAATAGCATCTCTTCTGGAGTGGAACTGATTTAGCCAACTGAAAAAGCAGAGAGCGTCACAGGTTTCTTTGCCATCCATCGGTCAGCTCACTTTGGGGCTGTTACTTGGATACTGCTGAGATTAGCCAAGTTGGGAATTGGGTGGAGGCGCTTCGTTCTGCCTTCTTTTTAGTCTTGAATGCTCGCACACAGCATATGCTGAGGGCTCGCCACCAGGTGTTTTTATGATGTTGGCGGCAGGTTGGGGCTTCCCTGGTGGCTTAGCTGGTAAAGAATCCGCCTGCAATGCGGGAGACCTAGGTTGGATCCCTGGGTCAGGAAGATCCCCTGGAGAAAGGAAAGGCTACCCACTCCAGTATTCTGGCCTGGAGAATTCCATGGATTCGCAAAGTCCATGGGGTCGCAAAGAGTCAGACACGACTGAGCGACTTTCATTTTCACTGGGAGCTGCCAAGGGCACCGTGAGGAAACTGAGGGAGCGAGCTAGAAGGGGCACCCGCTCGGACCCCGGGCTCCTAACCTGTTTCTAGAGCAGACCTGAGGTCACCGCACGGGTGAGTGACAGCCACAGTTTGGCCCCTGGTGCTTCGGTGCAGGGTTTGCACACCACCACCACCACCACCACCCCCCGCACCTGCCTGGGCTCCCCGCCAGGAGCAGCCCCTTCCGTCACCCCTGTGCTCCTTCCTTCTGCATGTAGATGCCATTGCATCTGGTCTCTTCCTCTCCGGGTCTTTACTCAGATGCCACCTTCTCAAAGATGGTTTGCCTCGCTGCTCCATCAAAAACAGCACAGGTGTGCAGCCACACGCGGCAAGCACCTCCATTCCCTGTTCCCCTGCCCTTCTTCCTTTTTCTCCTCAGCTCTTATTCTTACCTGCCTTATGTGCATTTATCTGTATACATGTTCCCTTGACAGTTGGACTTTGTTTTGTTCACACTGTATCCTCAAGATCTGGAATAGTGCTCAGCCCCCAAACAGCATGGGATACATGGTTTTTAATGAACTAAGGAATGAGTGGATGGATGGATGAATGGACGGATGGATGGATGGATGATTGAAGGAATGGATGGATGGATTGATGAATGAATGAACAGATGGATGATTGGAGGAATGAATGATGAATGGATGGGTGGATGATTGAAGGGATTGATGAGTGAGTGGATGGATTGATGAGTGAGTGGATGGATGGGTGGGTGGGTGAATGGACGGATGGACGAGTGAGTGAATGAATGGCTGGCTGGCTGGATGGATGGATGAGTGACTGTCTAACTGGGGGAGCTTCTGATGCCTCCTGCTCAGCCTCCTCCTTGCCCCCGACAACTCCTTCCAGAGGCTGTGTTCCTGGCTCCTGACGTCTTTCCTAGTCCCCTCCCTTCACCCTTACCAAATATTCTTCATCTTTTTCCTACGCCTCGACATTGTTCCCTGTGTTTATTTGCCTTCCACACCCGCTGCAGACTAGGGCACTGTGTCCTCGAGTGACCTGAGCTCCGTCTCCCCGGCTTTTACACCTCACAGCCCTGTGTGTCGACTCTGAGTTGTGTGAGGAAGGAACCACCTCTGTCTTGCACCGCGTGGCTCCCCCCACCTTCAGACTGAGCATCTGGCCCAGAGTGGGTGTTTGATGCCTGCGTGTTCAGGGGTGAATGGGGCCATCTGATTCTATGGGAGAAGCAAGTCACCCTTTTCTAGAATTCAGTGTTTCTCTGGCACGACGAGGCCTGACTGTTCAAGCTGTGAGGTTTAAAGACAATGCTTCCTGCTGATTATTGCCAGCTGCCCTGGGGGAACTGGGCCGTCACGGGGTCCTGAGCCCCAGCACGCCCCCCCACCCACGCCTTGGCGCAGGCAGCCCCCAGATTACCCGGAGAGGGCTGCGGTCTTGGGGCCAGGAGAGTCAGGAGTGGGTAACAGGCTTTGCAGTGAGATGCTAGGACCTAAAAGCTCCTTGCTTTTGTTCCAGAAATAGTTTATCGGTTTTCTTCAAGGCAGTGAGACAATCCAGTTTAGGCCTTGGAGCTGTAGATGGATGTCCTGGGGTTCTTCAGATATTGGAGTCAGTGACCTATATTTGTATTTACTGGGCTCCTTGGTTTTTTTCTTTCTTTCTTTCTTTTTTTTTTTTTGGCTAAGGTCAGGAATGGAAATAAAAATACTAATTTTTAGATATGTTACTATATTGTAATATAAAACTGAAATATAATTTTAAATTATATTAAATTAAAAACATTCCAAACAAACAAAACTGAACGCCCGTTCTATTACGAGCATACAGAGACAGCCTCCCTTGAAAGCGCGTTCCTACTTGACCCGTGTGTCTTAAAGCCAGAGTCTGGGACGTGGGTGGGTAGTGTGATCAGAATGCAGCTTCTCTGTCTTGAACTCGGAGAAGAAGGAACTTTGCGCCTCAGTCCAGCTGCCCTGTGAGTGATGCCATTCCTAGAACTTGGCAGGTTTGGCTGGGACTCGGACGGAGTGAAGCTGGTGCACTCTGCACCCTCGGGGTGGGTTTTGTAGCTGTCACGCCTGTTCTCCTAATGCTTCAAAGTCTCTTTCGCCTCGGGTGCATCCTGGGGTGTGTTTTGTCTGGCTCTTGGCCCAGGTGCCTGCATCTTAGTCAGCGTCTTCTTCCTCACACCGTCGGCCTTCCTGTTTTACCTGGAACGTTGACTGAGGTGAGGCAGCGCTTTGTTACTAGGAGAGCCGGCTTTCCTGTGCCCCTAGGTGTGAGCTGAAACTCCAGTACTTTGGCCACCTGACGTGAAGAGCTGACTCCTTAGAAAAGACCTCGATACTGGGAAAGATTGAGGGTGGGAAGAGAAGGGGACGACAGAGGCTGAGATGGTTGGATGGCATCACCGACTCAATGGACATGGGTTTGGGTGGACCCTGGGAGTCAATGATGGACAGGGAGGCCTGGTGTGCTGCAGTCCATGGGGTCACAAAGAGTTGAACATGACTGAATGACTGAACTGAACTGAACTGAGCTGGGTTTGAGCAGGGAGACCCATGAGGGATTTGTTCCCCTGCTGATAATACCTGGGTCTAGCTTCTGTTTTTCTTTTAAAGAATGCTTCGTTATTTTAACTTTTGGCTGCAGCATGCAGGATCTTGGTTCCCTGACCAGGAATCAACCCCATGCCCCCTGCGTCGGATGTGCGGAATCTTAACCGCTGGACCTCCATGTCCATGAAGGTCCGAGGGTCCCTTGGGTCCCATTCTTGCATGACGATTGGGGATCAGCTCAGTCACAGAGGCTTCCATTTGCAGCGCGGGGAGCAGTGTCTGGGCGATGTGGAAGGAACCACTGGAGAGATTCATCATACCCCGGAACCCGAGTTAATGCAGAGTGTGGGAAACCGGGCATCTCGGTTACAGACCTTAACTACCGCGCCTCGTGTTTGAATTTCCATTGTTAAAAACTTACCTGTGTGCCTATTTTCTGCCAATAGTTAGAAAATGCTAGACAAATTCTTGATGTGTTGGAGGGTATGGCAGTCTGCCCTTCAGCATTCCGTGTGTAACTATTGGTGTAAAATGTGTGTCCACCCTGGAGAAGCCGCAGGAAGTGATTGCTTTGAATGAATCCCTGACCGGAGCGTCTGGCTTGCCCCTTTCCCTTCAAAGGGAAATAATCTCTCTCCTCTGCCTTCCCCGCCGCCTGCAAATGTTTTTATTTGATGATGGGGGCTAGCTGGGTTTCAGTTAATTAAAGTTTTAATTGTGTTTGATTCTGCAGCAGACCTCGTGTTTGCTTTCCTTAATAATGAAATGCAGCGTGTCGTCTCCGAGCCTGCGCTCCAGCTGGACAGCAAGGGGACTGGAGGCAGCCTCGGGACCTGCTCGCCCTGCCCAGCGCTTTGTGTTTGCGGTGTTATATTCAGATCTGAGGAAAGGGCTGGCTTAAGCTTTATAATCTGAACATTGTTCAAGAATTCCCTAGTGTGTAAATAAAACATTGCCTGTACAAAACTCAAATATTTGTTGTCCTTTTGAACAGAAAAAAATTAACCTATCTGGCCTCTTCTTAGAAAGCCTTGCTTGCAGACTTCCACGGTGGTCCAGCGGTTAAGAATCTGCCTTCCAGTGCAGGGGACATGGGTTCGATCCCAGGTCAGAGAATTAAGATCCCAGAGGCCTCAGGGCAACTGAGCCCACAACTGGAGACAACCTGGAGGCAGCAAGGAAGACCAGTACAGCCGGAAGAAGAAGGAAGGAAAAAAGGAGCTCTTGCTTATAAGGCTCGCCCTTGGCTGGTGTCTGAAGACTCAGATTTTGAGAGGTTTGCACAGACTGATAATGTAGACAAAGCTGTATAAGCAATGTGATGATGGAAGGGATCTGGAGGTTTGGTGTGAGCCAGGCAGGGGGTGCCTGTGCGCGCAGGGCCCCAGGAAAGCCCTGGGCGCCCCGGGAGACGACTCTGGCAAGCTGTGCCCGGTTTCCCCAAGACTTTTCCCCACTGTGCCTTTTCTCTTCGCTGAGTACACTTTGTATCCTTTGCTGAAGTAAGTCATAGTCGTGAGCGTTTATGCTGTGCGCTGAGCTCTGCGAGTTCTAAGTCTGGGGTTATCTAGGGTTTGGGGCGTCATTCATTGTCAGGGTGAGATCATTATTTCTTGGCTCGAGTAAATTATTTTTACTGGGACACGCTGACATACCTTCCAAACCTGTTCTGCCTCTTTTTTGTTGTTGTTGCTGTTGTTCCGCCTCTCGAGTGTTTCTGTGCTGGTAGGTTCCTCCCTTCAGCCCAGTATCCAAAGTCACGAACCTCGGAATCGTCTCCGGGTCTGACCTTGGTTCAGACGCCACGTTCGGATCCAGCCTTCCCGGAGTCCTCGCCCCCTTCCTGCTGTTGGGGCGTCTGCCCCTCCCCAGGCTCCGCAAGCCGCTCCGCTGGCCTGGCTTTCTGTCTCTAATCTCCACTCCAGCCTTCGCCGTAAACCTTGGCAGCGTCACTTTCACCATCGAAATAAAACGCAAATGCCTCGGGTCAGCCTCCCAGGGCGCTGTCTGCAGCAAAGCGGTCGGGCTGTGGGTTTGTGCTGTCAGCTCTGCCACCGCCTGGCTGCTGCCACGGGCAAGCTACACGCCCTCTGCGTGGACGTCAGTGTCCTTATCGGCATAGGAGGATACAGAGTGGTTGGTGCAGGTTTAAGTGAGTATGTGTTTAAAATCCTTAGAACAGTGCCCGGCAGATGACTGGCTCCATAACTATTAGCTGTGCTTAGTCTTTTTTTGTTTTCGGTTTTGTTAGGGTTGATTTGCAGTGCTGTGCTGCTTTCAGGGGCACAGCAGCGTGAATCGGTTATGCGTACACACGCGTCCGCTCTTTTGAGAGTCTGTTCCCTTGTAGGTCGTTACAGACCGCCGCGCAGAGTTCCCTGTGCTGTGCAGCGAGTCCTTCGCAGTTATCTGCTAGACATACAGTGTTCACGCCAACCCTTCAGCTTATCTCTCGCTCCCCCTCACCCCCAGTAACCATGAGTTTGTTTTCTACATCTGTTTCTTGGGATTAGTATTTATAATTATCTCTTGACCTTCTGCCACTGGCCTGGGAGCTGTTCCCTGACAGTGTGCCTGGCTCTGGCTCTTTAATAATCAGTTGCTGAGTAGAGGAACGAATCCATGCGAATGGGAGGAAGGGGAGGAAGGGGAGGAGGAAGGGAGGGTTAGTTAAAACCTGGTTTGTGCTCTCAAGAAGCTTGGGGGATAGAAGATGTTCTCATCTCATTGGAAAAGACCCTGGTCCCGGGAAAGACCGAGGGCAAGAGGAGAAGCGGGACGACAGAGGATGAGGCGGTTGGATGGCATCACCGACTCGCTGGGCAGGAGTTTGATTAAGCTCTGGAAGTTGGTGATGGACAGGGAGGCCTGGCGTGCTGCAGTCCGTGGGGTCACAAAGAGTCGGACGCGACTGAGCGACAGCAGTCAATTAAACTCAGAGCATGAGGGGCACGTGGGGCGAATGGTGACACGGTGTGCAGAGGACTCGGGTGGGAAGAGACGCACCACACTGTCCAAGCAGAGTGACCAAACTCTTGCTTTACCGCCGCCTCTGATCCCACAGAGAGAGGCAGAGAAGCGTCAGGATTTGGTGTGCCTCCCAGAAGCAATCAGAACAGCGAGGTCTTCCTACAGGACCCTCGTTCTCTACCTCCCGCGGAAGCTTGCCTTTCTCTGGAGTGACATTTTGAGCTACCTAACAGGGCGCATGCCTTTAAGAGGGTACAGTTACTGCCTGATGGCTCCTGAAAGATCCTCTCCAGGGTGTCTAGGTTTCCTCCTGGCTCCCTGAGGTGGAAGGAAGGTGGGGAGACAGGAGGTAGATGTCAGCGCCAGCGCAGTTTCCCAGGACCCTTGCCTCCTGACACGTGTCTGAGGATTGCACTGGCCATCACCAGACCTTGCCTCACTGAGCCGGTTCCAGGGGTGGCTGTCAGTTGCTCTTGAGTCTGGGTTTAACTGACCCTCCCTCCCCCTCCTCCCTCCTTTTCTTATTGATTCGTGCATTCATTTATTCAGCGAAATTGCACGGAGGCCCTTTTGTCCTGTGAGCTCCCCGAGTCACTGCTCGAGGCAGAAGGTGTTAGGGTTGCTGTTGCTGCTTTCCTTCATCTGTATTCAGCGTCCACAGGAGTCGCCATGGACAGCCCCCTCTTGAATGTGCGTTGCAGTCTTGGAATCACAGTTTGCTGAGCGGGGTGCATCGTGGAGGTCTTTGTATCGTTTGGCTTCTGCTGCACAACAAACACCCTGAACTAAGTGACTCACAAGAACAGTCGTCTCTTCGCTCATCACTCTGGTGCTGGCAGTCCGTGCTGCACTCAGCACGGTGGGTCACCTCTGTTCCATGCGGCTTTGGCTGGACCTCAGCTGGGATGATGGGGACAGCAGGGTGTCTCTCCGTCCCGTCCCGGAGGAAGCTATTCCAGGCCGATTCACATCGTGGCAGAAGGGTTCCCAGCCACCAGAGAAAAACCACTGCCCCAGTTTGCAGTTACGTTCTCGGCCTCTGCTGCTTGCTGTTCAGTTGCTCGGTCGTGTCCGACTCTTTGCAAGCGCGTGGACTGCAGCCCTCCAGGCTCCTCTGTCCATGGGATTCTCCAGGCAGGAACACTGGAGTGGGCTGTCACTGCCTCCTCCAGAGGATCTTGCTGAACTCACGTCTCTCGCGTCTCCTGTGCTGGCAGGTGGTTCTTGACCGCGAGTGCCTCCTGGGAAGCCCTCTTGGTCTCTGCTGGTTTGCTGTTTCCTAAAGCCGTGCAGGGAGGCCTGGCACGCTGCAATTCATGGGGTCGCAAAGAGTCAGACACGACTGAGTGACTCAACTGAACTGAACTGAATGCCGAGCTGGCCATAGCAAGACACGAGGCCAAGGTGGCACCATGACGCGCCCATCTGTGTGTGTGGGCGCGGGGAGTGTGTGGCTCTTGGCGCGGCAGTCTGCACCAGGGTGTGTATCTGCGGTCTTGCCAGCAGTACTGTGGTCAGCTCTCCTTGCCTTTCTCCCGGGATGGGGACAGTCAGTGGATTAGATGCTTTGCCCCCTAGTCCCCATGGGCCCTCATAGCACCATTGTCTCTCTGCCCAGCCACGCTGCAAAGGCTCGAGCCATCTGGCCCACAGATTGATGGGCATTCCCAGTCCCAGAGGGTCCCAGGGAGCGTGTGGCTGGATCAGCACAAATCTGACATGAATGCTCGAGAAGGAACTCCACACTGATCTCAGCCGCAGCCCACGCAGGTAGTGCTGACAAAGTGACGTCCAACCCCCACCCCCCGCCCCCGAGCCTTCTCAGCCGACCCCAAGCCCGGACTGCGTCCCCGCTCCGTCCTTGAGTGTCCTTGAGGGGGCACCAGCTGTTGTCCTCTGCGTCCCTCATGGTGCTCTGATGACCGCAGGGCGTGGACGGGTCTGGGGACGTGAGGAGGGGAGGCTGCCTGGGACGCCGGACCCCAGGCTCTAGCTGGGCTCACTGCCAGGAGACTGGCAGTCTTGGGTTAGTGCAGGGCTGGCTGACCGACTCCTCATCTGGTTCAATCCATGCTGATGGTCTTATTTTAAGTTCTGTGTTTTTCCAAGTGTATGTTCATGCTAAAGGTTGTATTCAGCAGATATTATGGAAATATGGCCAAGAGACGGGACTCAAGGTGACTGAGATCAGAAAGGTGTTTGGATGAAGAGTCTGGAATACGTGGGGAAGGGATGAGAAGGCTGGATGGTCTTTGGGTCCTCAAATGAGACTGGGCCCTGGGCAGCAGAGATCCTTGTTGGGCTGAGCCAGGGGAGGCGATGGGACTGAACAGGCATCAGAGAACTTCCGCGAAGTGCATTTGGGGAAATAGTTCAAGATGACTAGGCATCTGGGGCGTGAGTACTGCAGAGGTGACTTTTGCTGCACGTAGGGAGGAATTAGATTTGAGCAAGAATGAATCTTCCGTTCTTTCAGTCTGATATTCTGGCAGCATCTCAGGCGGAGCAGATTCGACTGTTACTGTCAGTGGAGTCAAGAGCCATCCCTGGGTTTCCCCAGAAGCCCAGAGAACTGCAGCTGGTATCCTCAGTTGCTGAGTCGTGTCCGACTCTTTGGCTGCCTCACGGACTGTAGCCCACCAGGCTCCTCTGTCCCTGGGATTCTCCAGGAAAGAACACTGGAGTGGGCTGCCGTTTCCTTCTCCAGGGGATCCTCCCGACCCAGGGATCGAACCCGAGTCTCCTGGGCTTCCTGCACTGCAGGTGGGTTCTTTACCACTCGCACCATCTGGGAAGGTTCTAGGTTAGCTGGTAACATCAGTGTCATTGAGTGTGAAAGTCGGCACGAGTGACCGCATGTGCGTGTGTGTGCTCACACGAGCGTGCGTACACACAGCCTGGCGTGGAAGCCCTGGAGCCCTGCCAACCATCCGTCTCGTGCCTGCACCCCCCCAGGTAAGGGCTTAGCTCAGGGAGCCGGGAGCGGAGTGCAGCCTGGCCACCACTGTGTCCCCAAGGCTCTCTGCGTTGCCAGGCATCTGTTAAGTGCTTAAGAAGTATTTATTCAATAAATGAATCAAGAAAAAGCTGGAAGGGGAATTTTTTAAAGCATCTTGACTTTTTTTATAGTCATTTTTATAGAGTTCACCTGGGCGTCTTAGTAAGTCACGGAACAACGGCTGTTGACGGCTTTCAAGCTGTCTTGGTGGCAGCGAGATAAGAAATGCGAGGAAGCTGAGGGGACGAGGGGACGAGGGGACGAGGGGCCGCAGTGAGACTCCGCACTACTGAAGGCGACCACACGAGAAGCCCGGAGACCCGAGCTGTTTGGGCTGCTGGCCTAGTGTAGTAGAAGTATGCCATCTTTGTGAAGTGTATTTATCTTTTTCCAGAATTAAAACAGCTTTTTGGTATTCTCTGATTATGCCGTTAATACGTGCTTGTGTAGAATGGTCAAACAGTAAGAATATAAAGGACTCAATAGAGGTGCCCTTATTTCCATGTTGTTAGCATTTGTGAAAAATTTTTACCTGTGGCAGAATGCACATGGCGTAAAATTCACTGTCTTACCTTTTTTTTTTTTAATGTGGGCCATTTTTAAAGCTTTTATTGAACTTGTGGCAATATTGTTTCTGTTTTAGGTTTTGGTTTTTTGGCCATGAGGCCTGTGGGGGGGTCTTAGCTCGCTGACCAGGGATCGAACCCTCAGCCCCTGCGTTAGAAGGCGAAGTCTTAAGCACTGGACCGCCTGGGAAGTCCCTGTGTTAACTGTTTTAAGTGTAGAGTTCAGTGGCAGTAAGTAGATACACACTGTTGTACAAGCAGTTTCCAAAATGTGTTCATCTTGCAAAAACTGACCCTATGCCCATTAGACATCAGCTCTCCGTTTCACCCTCTCCCTGACCCCTGGCAACCACCATTCCACAGTCTGACTCTGTGAGCTCGACTACTCTGGGCACCTCACATAAATAGAATCGTACAGCGTCTGTCTTTGTGTTCGTGTCTGGCTTATCCCACGTCAGCGTGCTGTCTCCAGGTCTCGCCCATGTGCCAGAACTTCTCTGTGAGTGATAGTCCGTTGTATGTAGATGGATATATGGATAGAGTTTGCTAATCCATTCGCTGAATTGCTTCTGCCTCTTGGCTGTTGTGAATAACACTACTGTGGACATGAGTGTTGAACATCTTTTGATATGTCCCTTTACCCACACAAACTATATCTATAAAGGGGTCATTCTGTATGGGTTTCCCGTGTAGCTCGGATGGTAAAGAATCCGCCTGCAATGCAGGAGACCCAGGTTTGATCCCTGGGTCGGGAAGATCTCCTGGAGAAAGGAATGTCAACCCACTCCAGTCTTCTTGCCTGGGGAAGTCCATGGACAGAGGAGCCTGGTGGGCGACAGTCCATGGGGGTCACACAGAAGCGGACACGACTGAGCGACTAACACTCCCCCTTCGCTTTCTTACCGTCGATGCTTTTCACTGCACACTATGCCCCATGCGTCTTCTCTCGTCAGTTGATACTGACAGGCAGCACGTATAATGCACGTGCCCTTGTCTGGATTTACCTCTTTGCTGCTGGATGTTCACGTTGGTTCCCATTTCTTGATGTTCTAACCATGCCTCAGTAGCCAGGCTGAGATCTACACTTTTGCCCCCTTGCCTGGAAATGAAAAGGGTAACATTTGAGTCTTCGGCTGGATTTTGCAGAAACAGAGCCCGAGAGGAATTGGGGTAGAAGTGACTTACAGAGCCCGAGAGGAATTGGGGTAGAAGTGACTTACTAAGAAGGTGTTCTCGGGAGAGAAGGAACGAGCAAGGCAGGGGGAGGAAGGAGCTAAGCAAAGAAGTCCTGAGATCTAGCGAGGCCTGATCGAGCGTATCACCCTGGCAGAGCTGCCGTCTTTGGTCTCGGGGAGGTCAGCCCGTGCAGTCCTCTGGTGGCCCTCTGCCCCGGGCCGTGCTGGAAGAGGCGCCAGGCGTGAACTGTCCCCGCAGCCCTCCGGGGGTGGTGGGGGGCTGAGGTCTTGGTCCTGAGGCTGTGGATGGGACATGTCCACCAGCACTGGTAACTGCTGTGGCATCGGTATGCCTGGACTGAGCTAAGTACATAGTTCAGTTCAGTTCAGTCACGTCCAACTCTTTGCGACCCCATGAACCGCAGCACGCCAGGCCTCCCTGTTCATCACCATCTCCCGGAGTTCACTCAGACTCACGTCCATTGAGTCAGTGATGCCATCCAGCCATCTCATCCTCAGTTGTCCCCTTCTCCTCCTGCCCCCAATCCCTCCCAGCATCAGAGTCTTTTCCAATGAGTCAACTCTTCTCATGAGGTATCCAAAGTACTGGAGCTTCAGCTTTAGCATCATTCCTTCCAAAGAAATCCCAGGGCTGATCTCCTTCAGAATGGACTGGTTGGATCTCCTTGCAGTTCAAGGGACCCTCAAGAGTCTTCTCCAACACTGAGTCTTCTCCAGTTCAAAAGCATCAATTCTTCGGTGCTCAGCCTTCTTCACAGTCCAACTCTCACATCCATACATGACCACAGGAAAAACCACAGCCTTGACTAGATGGACCTTAGTTGGCAAAGTAATGTCTCTGCTTTTGAATATGCTATCTAGGTTGGTCATAACTTTTCTTCCAAGGAGTAAGCGGCTTTTAATTTAAAGTACATAAGTGAAGTTTTTAAAAAAGTTTCGGTTGTGCTGGGTCTCTGTGCTGGCCTGTGGGCTTCTCTGGCTTCGGCTCACCAGCCTTTCTAGTTGAGGCTCGCGGGCTACCCCGTGGCCTGTGGGATCTTAGTTCGCCGACCAGGGATTGAACGCACATCCCTTGCACTGGAAGGCAGGTTCTCAACCACTGGACCACCAGGGAACATCGCTTAAGTGCTTTAATAGCCGAGGTGCTCATCCATCTCCATTTTACAAAAGAATGAGAACTGAAACGGAATGGAGGTAAGCCGCTTTCCTGGTGTCCCACGGCCAGGAAGTCGAGGGTGAGATTTGGAAGGGCCTGTTCTGTACTGTGGCCTGGACGCTCCATCCGTGGGTTGTATCGGTTAACTTCTGGAAGCAGAATTGCTAGACCAAAAAGAAGGGCTTTTTAGACATACATATACATACAGATTTCTCGCCCCTCCGCTTCCCCAAGTTCTGCCGAGGCGTTGACTCTTGTGCCATCCCTGAGTCTTGTTCATTCGCTCAGTCGTGTCCGACTCTTTGCGACCCCATGGACTGCAGCACGCCAGGCCTCCCTGTCCTTCACCATCTCTCAGAGTTTTGCACAAACTTACATTCAGTGAGTTGGTGATGCCATCCAACCGTTTCATCCTCTGTCACGCCTTCTCCTCCTGTCTTCAGTTTTTCCCAGCATCAGGGTCTCTTCCAATGAGCTGGCTCTTTGCATCAGGTGGCCAGAGTATTGGAGCTTTTGTATTGGAGTCAATGTTTTAAATAACTACTGATCCAATTGGTAAAGATTTTTGCCTTGATTTTCTTTTCTCATTGCTGAAGTTGACACCCTTCCCCATGTCTTTTGGCCAGCTGTATTTTTTTCTCAAGGTCCTGTTTTTGGTTAAGCCCTCTTTGTTCATTTTTGATGGTCCTTTTCTTTCACTGAGTCCTCTGTTTAGTCTTATGCTGGGGCCATTCTTTGAATTTCCATATTTTTCAATATATAAACCTGTAGGATTTCTCTTTTCCGCTAGATGCTTACTAGATGGTTGCCAAGTCTAGGACATTTATAGGCCATTCCACCCAAATAAGAGTAGGTAAAACTCCCTTATTAGTGTTAATAATGGTGTCTGTGGTGCTCCAGTGCTTTTTATCTAGTGAAAGCACATTTCTCTCTTCAGCTCTGTCTATAAACTCCATTTACATGGCAGACCTTTTTCTTGAAATGGGAGAAAACGTGATCTTCCTCTCCATTTGAATTATCAGTGTATCAGTTAGTACTAAATTTGCAATTGAGAGAAAATTTGACTTGGAGGGACTTAAGAGCAAAAAGAAATCTACTCGGTCTCCCCAGCTAGAGTGTTCAGGCACAGGCCTCACTGCAGACAGAGGCTGTGCCCTGCTCAGCTGGTTGTGATTCCTCACTAGGCATCCTTGGTCTCGCCTTCCCCATGTTGGCTCCATTCTCAGGAGGCAGATGGCTGCCCAACCCCGACAGGAATCCTTGAAGGTCAAAGCCAGTGGGAAAAAGAGCAGACCTCCGAGTCCAGAATTTGGGTCTTACTGCCATCTACCTACAGACGAGTAATTATAGCGGAGGATGGTGTACATTTTCTTGCCCTATGCTCACTTTATGTATGGATGTGAGAGTTGGACTATAAAGAAAGCTGAACGCTGAAGAATTAATGCTTTTGAACTGTGGTGTTAGAGAAGACTTTTGAGAGTCCTTTGGACTGCAAGAAGATCCAACCAGTCCATTCTAAAGGAAATCAGCCCTGGGTGTTCATTAGAAGGGACTGATGTTGAAGCTGAAATTCCAATGCTTTGGCCACCTGATGCAAAGAACTTACTCATTTGAAAAGACCCTGATGCTGGGAAAGACTGAAGACGGGCGGAGAAGGGGACGGAAGGGGGATGAGATGGCTGGATGGCATTACTGACTCCGGGAACTCCGGTGATGGACAGGGAGGTCTGGCGTGCTGCAGTCCATGGGGTCACAGTCAGACACGACTGAGCGACTGAACTGAGCTGACGCTCACCCTGCACTAGGGGAAGGCTGGCACCCAAGGGAATCTGGGGAGCGGTTACTGGAGGAAGAGGAGTGCGTGCTGCCTGGCCAGGCATGCCCGCTGAAGCCAGCGTCGTCACGATGCTTTGTCTGCACTGTGACTCAGGTTTGTGAGATCAGGCTTGGAATAGGAACTGTTTTTAGAGAACAGGGCTTGCCCTAAGTCTGGTGACTTGAAGACAGGGTAAATTTTGTGACTGCACCATCTGGAGAGCCCAGGGACAGTGAGGCCATCAGTGACTCTTAGCAGATCTGGGTGGGGTTCTTCTCTTTTTAATGAGTGAGGTGAGCTTCAAGCCTGCCACTTGGGTATTAAGTCAGAAAAGGATTCCTCGGCAACACTGAGGGACTCACTCTCCCAGGACCCACATCCGGTGGCTGCGAAGGGGTCAAACTGCGTGCTCAGGAGGCAGGAAGCACCTTGGAGAGGTGCGTCTCCTGCCCTTCTCTTGTCTGGGTTTTGCTGTTACTGAAATGGTTAGCTGTGCCCAGTTGATGACGGTATTGCTGTAATTCCTTTTCTTTGCTTCAAGCGTTTACTTTTAAATGAAATTCCTCCCCACTCTTTTAAAATAAACTTTTAATTCTAATAACAGACGCAGCCTGGGTAATGGAAACAGCATTGGCCTGATTTCCAGGTCTCCCTCTGCTCCTGATCAGGGCATGGCTATGTAGAGCCTCTCCTGATCTGTTTTCTAGACTGTGAAATGAAGCGGTGGTGCTAGATGCCTCTGAAACACATAGGAGAGAGTTGCCGAGTGTTAGTCCAAAGTGGCTGTAGAGAAGGCAAGCGCAACCCTTAAACTTACCGGAGGAGAAGGCCAGGTGAGGCTCAGGGCTAATCAAGAGTGAAATTGGAGGGAGGACCTCAAACTTGGCTTTTTACTTTGGGCTCTTGACTACAAGGTGCAAGGACAACCGTTTAAAAATAAGAAAAAGAAGCATAACTGATATACTAAGGGAAGAGAGAAAATGGAATTAATGAAACATTCCACTGAAACCTTAAAAAGCAGAAAAGGAATAGAAGACAAAGATAAGAACAATAGACAAGGGCAACAGTTGGAAAACACTAACCAATATACAGGTATTAGTCGAAGCATGTCAGTAATCACTTTGAATGTCAGTAGTCTGAATGCACCGGCTGAAAGGCAGATAATGGCAGAGTGAATTAAGAAACAAGACCCGACTGTGCCTTGTCTACAAGAAACCCTCTCTAGGTGTAAAACACATAGAGTAAAAGTAAAGAAATGGAGGAAAATATACTGAGAGAAAGCTGGAGCAGCTGTATTTATGTCAAGCAGAATTCAAAGAAGATTATCAGAGATAAAGAAGGGTATTGCATAATGGCAAGGGGGTCAGTTCTCTAAGAAGACATAACTTTTAACCGCATGTGTGCCTAGCAACATAGTGTCAAACTATGTGAGGCAAAACTAATAGAATTGCAAAGAAAAATAAATGAATCCACTCCGATAGTTGGAGACTCCAGCACCAGTTTCTCAGAAATGGGTGGGTGCAAGAGACAGAAAATCAGCGAGGACAGAGTTGAACTCAGCATCACCAGCAGCCAGCTGGATGGAAGGGCTGCTGCTGCTGCTGCTGCTGGGTCGCGTCAGTTGTGTCCGACTCTGTGCGACCCCAGAGACGGCAGCCCACCAGGCTCCCCTGTCCCTGGGATTCTCCAGGCAAGAACACTGGAGTGGGTGCCATTGCCTTCTCCTAGATAGAATGGATACCCATGGCCTAACTGATCCAGCAACAGATCAAACCTTCTTCTCAAAACCACATAGAACATTCACTGAGATAGATACTCGGAGAATGCCAAAATACTCAGAGTTTAAACAGCACAGTGACAGTTAACACTAGTCAAAGAAGAACTCTTAAATTTTAAAATAGAATAAAGGAATTTTCAAATATTTTGAAGTGAGTGAAAATGAAAGCACAACTTAAAAATTTGTGGGATGCAGTGAAAGCAGTGCTTAGGTGGAAATTTATCAAAAGAATATATTAGAATATAATATATCAAAAGAATATATTAGGAAGAAAGATCTGAAAGCAGTAATTGTTCCCACCTTGGGAAACTAGAGAAAGAAGAGAAAACTCAGAGAAAGTGGAAGAAAAGAAAAAAGATTAACACAGAAATCAGTGAAATTAAAAACAGGAAATCCTTAGAGAAAAATCACTGACACCAAAAGCTGTTTCTGTGAATAGATTGATAAAATCGACAAGCCTGTAGACAGGCTAACCAAGAAAAACAGACACAAATCGGTAATATCATAAATGAAAGAAAGGACGTCACTGCAGATTCCATGGACATAGAAAACGTAATAAAGGAATATTAGGTACAACTTTTTGCCCACAAATCTTATAACCTAGATTAAATGGACAAATTCCCTGCAAGATACAGTTTGCCAAAAGCCACCCAAGATGAAGTAGACAGTCTGAATAGGCCTCTATTAAAGAAGCTGAACCAATAATCAGTGACCTTCTCAAACAGAAAGCCCCTGGCCCAGATGGGCTTATTGGTGAATTCTGTGAAACAGTTGCTGCTGCTGCTGAGTCGCTTCAGTCGTGTCCAACTCTGTGCGACCCCACAGACGGCAGCCCACCAGGCTCCCCCGTCCCTGGGATTCTCCAGGCAAGAACACTGCAGTGGGTTGTCATTTCCTTCTCCGATGCATGAAAGTGAAAACTGAGAGTGAAGCTACCCAGTTCTGTCCGACTCTAAGCGACCCCATGGACTGCAGCCTACCAGGCTCCTGCGTCCATGGGATTTTCCAGGTAAGAGTACTGGAATGGGTTGCCATTAGGAAAGAAATTATACTAATTCCTGCTGGTCTCCTTCAGAGAACAGAAGCAGAGAAAATACTTTGTAACTCATTCTGAGGCAAGCATTAGCCTAATACCCAACTGGGTGAAGATATCACAAGAAAAGAAAACTATAGACCAGTAACACTCATGAACATAGATGCAGAAATGTTTAGCAAAATATTAGCAAATAAAATCCAACTCTGTATAAAAATAGCTGCACACCATGGCCAGGTGGGATTTATCCTAAGTATGCAAAGCGGGTTCATCATTCAGAACTCGACTGCCCTGGTGGTCCAGTGGTTGAGAATCCACCTTGCCATGTGGGGGAC
>NW_024070210.1:2199596-2299678 GCF_014754425.2 Oryx dammah
CACACACGTGCGTGGGGCCTGCAGTGCGGCCTGGAGCGGGAGCCCCAGGCCCCGGTGAGCTCTCTCGGGCGTTCCAGGCGCTGCTGCTCAGCCTTCCCTGCCCTTCTCCGCCTGTGGCTCCATTCACCTGTCTCCATTCACCTGTCTCCAAGCTGGGCCCTTTTTTTCCCTCAGCTTCCCTTCCCGTAATTGCAGGCCCGAGGCGTCTGAATGGCTCAGCTCCTTCGGAGCCAGGCTAAGTAGAGGAAGGGTCACCTAAACCGATGTCCCTTGCAGTCTGCCGGGGCTCGGGTTCTACCCAGGCCCAGCCAGCCGCGGCCACTGACATGGGCTTTATGTAAAGCATAGCCACCCTGCCTCTGCGTGCTAACCCTAACCCTAACCCATGGGCCTTCGGGCCCTGCATCTGGGGTCGTCTGCAGAGGATGGTATAGCACAGCTCTTTGTGAAGGTGTTAGTCGCTCAGTCGTGTCCGACCCTTTGTGACCCCGTGGACTGTAGCCCGCCAGGCTCCTCTGTCCGTGGGATCCTCCAGGCAAGAATGCTGGAGTGGGCTGCCATTTCCTCCCCCCGGGGGATCTTCTTGACCAGGGATTGAACCCGGGTCTCTTGCCTTGCCGATGGATTACTTATGGTCTGAGCCGCCATGGAAGCCCCAGCACAACTGGGGTAATTCCAGAAGATTCAGGTCCATTTAAGGAGAGCCAGTTCTACCCAGCGAGATCAGGCAGATAAATACAATTTTTTTATTTTGGTGTCAATTACTCTTATACACTTCTTCCAAAATTGCCATAGTTCTTCCTAGTGGCAAAACTGGAAGGTCTTTCCTCTTTCTTATGTCAGCTTCAGAGTGTCCAGAAAGTTAACCATTATCCAGCACTTACATTTTGATTCATGGAGAATACTTTAGGATTTGTTGTAAGTGGTCCTGGAAAATGGCACTTTTTTCTAAGCTTTGGTTGACACTGAAATTAGGAAAGATGGTTAGATGGTGAAGACCACGGTTATGCAAAAACCGTGGGCTGTACCATGATGCCAAACGTGTCTCTAAGGGGAAGTGCAAGCTGCCAGTGAGCTTCAAGAAAAGACTCCTGCTCAGTGACTGGAGGACCCAAGGCAGAGGCTAGCAAAAGGGAAGCGGCCTTGGGCTGTTCCCGACTTGAGTGAGAGCATATCCGTGTGTTCGTTCGGATCAGCACTTTCGTAACAAAGTTCATGAACCACGCAGCCTTATCTGGTGGGCAGGCTTGTTTACACACAAAACGTAATTGGTTCCATATTCCTCTCGGACCTAAAAACAGCCCTTGTGTTTGTTTTTAATAATAAAATTATTTCTGTTTAGAAAAGGGTGTAGATTTCCATAGACCATCTGATGAGTTACCCAGATTGTTCCACTCATAACAAGATGCAGGAGACACAGTCTAAGGAAAACATTTAGAGGAGAGTTTGTGTGTGTGGAAAGGGACAGAGGATTGGTTAGCTGAAATCAAAAAGATTCCAAATAACAGTGATTTAATTTAATACTAATTAAATTAGCATTGCACGGGAACTGTTTCTGGAATTTTTGATAGCGCCTTCACAAAGCAGTGCGGACTCAAGGCCATTTGGGGGAAAATGGCTCATTTGCCTTGTCTTGGTCACTTTTAAAATTGGTCCAAAATCAATTTCTTTTTCAAGAGCTAAAATGTTCCTGGTCTTTATTCCACTTTGGAGATCTACAAATTTTTGTTGTAAAGGGCCAAATACTGAATATTTAGTATGAAACAGAGATACTTCTAAAGAATTCTGTGTACCTAAATGAAGACATGTTGTGTCTCAGTTAAGTTTTATTTTGGACCCTACAATTTGGATTTTGTATGATTTTCATGTGTCATGAAATATGATTCTTCTTTTGACTTTTTTATTTCAACCACTCAACAGTGTAAAAGACACTCTCACCTCTGAGGCAGTGCGGTTTGGCCCCAAGTTTACAGACCCCCATCTGGCTCCTGTGCCGTCTGTGAGGTTGGCGTCTAGTGTTTCGAAGTTTGCAGACCCCCGTCCACCTCCTGTGCCGTCGGTGAGGTTGGCGTCTGCTGTTTCCAGGGCTGTGCTCAGCTCTTTGCGACCCCTTGGAATATAGCCCACCAGGCTGCTCTGTCCATGGAATGTTTCAGGCAACAACACTGGGGCGGGCTGCCATTTCCTTCTGCAGGGGATCTTCCCGACCCAGGGATCAAGCCCGTGTCTCCTGCACTGCAGGCGGATTCTTTACTGCTGAGCCATCAGGAAGGCCACAAAGTACACTTGATCTCAGCCAAGAGGCTGAGAAGAGATCTTTCGGAGAGAAGAGCCCTGTACATGACATCTTACGACATTTGTATGTGAAAGGGAGCCAGATTCTATGGGTGCATGTGTGTGTGCACACGTGTGTGTGTGCACGTGCGTGCGCGTGCATGTTTCGGGCTCTCCTGCTCCCCTTGCCTCCATTCTCGGGGAGGGAGCCGGGTCTTTCGACTTGGGAGCTCGGGTTGTGCAGAATCGCGCCCCAGCAGCACCCCTGCTACGGCAGGGAGGCCGGCGTTGTGGACTCTGAAAAATCTCAGGCCACGTTCTCCACACAGAGAGCTCTGAGTGGCCCTTGAGATAGCAGGACCCGAGAATGCAGATGAAAGGAGAATCGGAAGCAAGAGGCTGCTGAAGTTTCAGTCCAGACAGCTTCGCAAGGCCAGTGAGAAGTGTGGTTGTGGCCTCCTAATCCCTTTGCAGACGTATGTGTTTTAAAAAGTTTAGGTGTCTCTGGCACTTCTTTTCGTTCTTATCCTTAGGGAGGTGGGCAAAAGACGTGCTTCTACAGGATGTAAGCACGTGGCTTTGTTAAGTGCAATATTTGGAGAAATTAAGAAAGGTGCAGAAACATCCAGTTTTCCTCAAATGATCTGCATAGCATGGACCAACGAAACCCAGAGAGAGAGGTGTTGTACTTAGTTATACTTGGTTACTAGGAGTTGTTCGTACTAGGATACCCTCTTCAAATCCTTAATAAATATAAAGCTTTTAAATATTTGTCCCATTTTGTAATTAGTCTAGATTTAGCAGTGGTTCTTCCTGATTTGGGAGGAAGCATGCATGACTGTTGCCAGGCAACAGCTAATCGGGGTATTAGCTGCCAGCAAGCTCTTGGCAGTAACTGTAAATTCTTTTGTCTTGTTAACCAAAAAATGAGTGTTAAAGATATACAGTATATGAAGTCCGCTCTGTTGTTCAAATACATACAACTTAGGTGATAAATTCCTCCTCTGATATAACCTTGATGTGCCACTGAAATTTATAGCGTGTTTAGGAAGCCTGTTCCTTCTTGAGCTTGAGTCGATGACTGCTCACAGCCCCAGAGCTCTTCGAATGGGACCGTGAGTTAATAGAGGTGTTGTTCTCTCCAGCTCTCCTTCAGAGAGTCTGAGGTTTCTGTTAAAGTACGGGTTGTGAAACCCGTGTGGACTTCCAGCATGAGTGTCCCAAGCGAGGACTCTGGTTCCTGGGCAGGTACCACCACTCTGCCACGTCAGTCCGCGTCCCCTGGGGGCCAGTGGCGAACACCCAGCAGGTGTGAGGGGTCCCGAGGCAGCCGGGGTCCCGGTGCCCCACACATTTCAGTCCAGCCAGGCTCCCTGCGAAAGTTTTCTGGGACAAAACATCGGGAAATGAATTCTCCCTTCGTAAGGAAATATGGTATGAGTCATCCTCTGGACCTTAGGATTAAGGAGGAAAAAAAAAAAAAGTTTATTTGGTAGGATTTTTTTTTTTTTTTTTAATGAAGCTGCCTGTATTCCAGACTTGATGCTAGACACTCTCTCTGGTGACAGGTTTCTAAAGGACACTGTGGGCTGTCTCATCAGGGGTCACACACCCCAGCAGGCACTGTGTGTGTACTTTTTCACTTAACCGTGGTTCCCCAGGCTGAAGATAGGGGAGACCCAGCAAGTGGGTCCTTCGGGCCGGAAGGGAAGGCGCTGGCACGGAAGGTCAGTTTCCGGTAACCTCTTGTCTGTGAGTCCTGCTCTCTATAAAGCACTGCTTTCTTGGCCGCCTCCCCAAGCCTGGCCTCAAGCAGAGTGGGGAACCTCGCCTGGCAGGAAACACCCCCTCCTGGCTTCGTCATGGGTCAGTTGCCCCTTCCAGCTGGGCGGTTTGGGTTTTCTCTGTCAGCCCACAGTTCTCCCAGGGTTCCAGCTCAGCGGGAAGAGCTGCCAGCACCAGAGGCTGCAGGCCCATCTGTGTCCCTTTTTCGTGGTGGTGGTGGTGTGTATGTGTGTTTTTTTTTTCCCCTCTCTTTCCACTATGAGCCAGACTACTTCAGCATTGTGTAAACACGCTGGAGTATGTTAACAGCTGCCTCTCCTTTAAAGCTGAGCCCGCTCAGAACTGAAAGGGGACTGCATTCAGGCTCTGCTGAAGTTTGCGTGTCACAGCATCAAAGCTATTTTTAGTGGAGTGATCACCGGCAAGAAGCTGAAAACGGCTGCCTTCAACTATAAACAGTGGGAAGAAAGGATCATTTATGCACTGCCGCTGCTCTTGAGTCCATTTCTGTGGGAGACAAAGGGGTGTGTAAATCTCTTCTTCAGAGCTCTGTGGGTGTCTTGGGCCTGTGGTGAGCCCCCATCGCCTCTGCGGAGAAGAGTGATGTTAATTTAGCGCTTGGCTGCCTGGACTCTGAGTTAAACTGGACTCACTGATAATGGTGAGTTATAGGACTGCCCTTCCAGGTGTCCATTCTGCAAAGGCAGTGTATGGAGGCACAGGAGCGTCTGGTAAACTTTTATTTCCTGTAGGTCACAAAACCCACGGGACAACAGGAAATGAGAGTTGGGTTATATCAGCGTGACGGCGCCGTGAAAAGAGCATGGGTCACTGGCAAGCAGCAGGCTCCTCATGACTTTACCTTTCTGAATGAGGTGTTCTTAGCTGCAAGGTGAAGGTCCTGATACCTGCTCTCCAGACTCCGTTGCTGCTGCTGCTGCTAAGTCGCTTCAGTCGTGTCCGACTCTGTGCGACCCCATAGACGGCAGCCCACGAGGCTCCCCCATCCCTGGGATTCTCCAGGCAAGAACACTGGAGTGGGTTGCCATTTCCTTCTCCAATGCAGGAAAGTGAAAAGTGAAAGTGAAGTCGCTCACTCGTGTCCGACTCTTCCCAACCCCATGGACTGCAACCTACGAGGCTCCTCCATCCGTGGGATTTTCCAGGCAAGAGTACTCGAGTAGGGTGCCATAGCCTTCTCCGCCAGACTCCATTAGGCGAGTCTTTCCGGTGGCCAACGGAAGAGTCATCATCCTCCTGCTGGAGTTGACGGTCTGACCACGTAAACAAATACACTACCATCCAGTGTGCTGCCTAGAGGGAATGGCGTGGGGGCGGACGTGCCGCGGGTGTGCACGGAGGTGCAGGGAGGTGGGAGGAGGAGAATCTTCCAGGGCGCGTGAGAGTTTGCAAGGAGAACAGTAGAGGGAGGGAGTGTTTCCAGGGGGGCAGCTGAGGGAGCAAAGACAGAGGTAAGAGGTCTTCGGGTGTGTCTGGGGGCCCAGGAACAGCTTGGTGTGGCCAGAGCAAAAAAAAAAAAACAACACACAGAATAAGACAAGGGCCGGTAGGAGATGAAGCCAGTCGCTCCGAGTTAGCACAATTGGGAGTATCTGTCACAACGCACAGGAAGCCCAGGAAACAGTTTCGCTTGGACCGCTGACTGAATTCTATAAACATTCATACCGAGTCGCTGCTAAGGAAAGTCTGGACATCTGTGGATATGAAGGGGTGGCAGTTTTAATTCGTGCACGCATGGTAAGGATGCTGTGCCTGTGAGTGTCTTTTCCCGAAGGGCGAGCCTGGGACGTGGGCCTGAAACTACGTGCGTCTGCACGGCGCTGCCTTGGAAGATGCAGAAGCATCACGATGGGAGTGGGGCCGGGACTGTGTCCTTCAGGGGCTCTTGGGCCAGGCGGAGCCCTGGACGTGGAGTGTGCACTGCGTGTGGTCAGACACACTGGTGAGCGTTACGGCCAGGCACCAGGAGGCAGCATCTGCCCGTGGGAGCCGCGTTCTCCCGGAAGTGTCAGGAAGCCAAGGTTTTCCTGGATACGCCTCAAGCATCAATCATGGGGTGATTGAAAGAAGAGGGATGCACAGAACAAAACGAAGGAAAACAAGGAGCCTCTCTCCCAGCCACACGGTCTGTTTGTGTTCTCATTCAGTCGCTCCGGCATGTCCGACTCTTTGCGACCCCATGAATCGCAGCACGCCAGGCCTCCCTGTCCATCACCAACTCCCGGAGTTCACTCAGACTCATGTACATCGAGTCCGTGATGCCATCCAGCCATCTCATCCTCGGTCGTCCCCTTCTCCTCCTGCCCCCAATCCCTCCCAGCATCAGAGTCTTTTCCAAGGAGTCAGCTCTTTGCATGAGGTGGCCAAAGTACTGCTTTCAAAGTTCAGCTTTAGCATCAGTCCTTCCAAAGAAATCCCAGGGCTGATCTCCTTCAGAATGGACTGGTTGGATCTCCTTGTAGTCCAAGGGACTCTCAACAGTCTTCTCCAACACCACAGTTCAAAAGCATCAATTCTTCGGTGCTCAGCCTTCTTCACAGTCCATCTCTCACATCCATACATGCCCACAGGAAAAACCATAGCCTTGATTAGACAGACCTTTGTTGGCAAAGTGATGTCTGATTTTGAATATGCTGTCTAGGTTGGTCATAGCTTTCCTTCCAAGGAGTAAGTGTCCTTTAATTCATAGCTGACTGTTTACACCCAGGAAGAAGTGTTCCCAGCAGTCACCATGTACCATGGAATTGTGTAAACCACAGCTCTCAACACCCCCATCTCTGCAACTGTAGCCAAGAAGCAGTGTTACTGAAACTATGCTCTCCTTGACTTTAACGCTGTAAGGAAGTTTAGCAACGTTATTTGCCTCGTTGTCATTTAAAGAGAGGAATGGGTGTTTCTGTAGGTTTTCTGGAAGAATCAAATGGGCGTGAAGTTTTAGGTGTAGAAGTGTCAATTATATAAGATCTGGCCCTCCTGCCGATCAGTCTCCTTAGGCTTCCCAGTCATTTCTTCTCTGGTTTTATTGAGTGGGGCTCAGGGTACACCACCAGAGAAGCCAGTGGCACCCTCTCCAGTCCTCTCGCCTGGGAAATCCCATGGACGGAGGAGCCTGCGGGGCTGCAGTCCACGGGGTCGGGAAGAGTCGGACACGACTGAAGCGACTCAGCAGCAGCAGCAGCAGCAGGGTACACATCGCGCTTCCCAGGTGGCGCTCCTGCCAATGCCGGAGTCGTAAAAGACACAGGAGACGTAAGAGACGCAGGTTCGGCCCCTGGGTTGGGAAGATCCCCTAGAGAAGGAAGTGGCGACTCAGCCCAGTGTCCTTACCTGGAGAATCCCATGGACAGAGGAGCCTGGCGGGCTACAGTCCCTGGAGTCTCACAGAATCGGACACGCATGAGTGACCTGGCACACAGGCACAGGGGTACACATGGGACGATTTGAGACTAAGAGTCCCAAGCAAGCCACAGCTTGGCAGCGGCTGAGGGAGGTGGCCGGGGTTCGGGGACAGGGGAAGGCAGGGGCGGCTCTGAAGGGGGTCCAGCCCTCCTCCTCACTCCGTCGGGAGTGCGAGGCAAAGGCGAGTTGAGATGCTGAGGCCAATCACAGGGTTTGCTGCCTCGCAGATGTAAGAGATTACTTTTCGGAAATGGAACATTGCTTTTTTGTCGCTTCAAAGCCAACTATAACTAGATAAATAAAGCGTAGGAGAAATAAACCACAGGAGGAATATGTTTTAAAAATGAACCTTTCTGCTCTTCAGTGCCTAGATTTGGTGCCTGCGATAGGACATGCAGACAGAGATGCCCAGCTGTACAGCATCCGCTTTCCACACTCCGCGTGGGTGTGTCTCGTCTTGACGGGGTCTGGGGTGAGCCTGGCTCTCAAGGGGAGGAAATAAAGAGTCGGGGTGAACCAGTTTCCCCACAAACGATCATTTTCTTGTCCGTGATTGGCGTTCAGCATTGTAGTGGGAATCAAACTGTGTCCAAAACGTGGATTAAACGTTTGTATCTCTTCATCTCCACGAGCCTGAAAGATAAATAGGTCATAGTGGCTTTCGTGCCGTTACCGAGGTTTTTCTCTGAAAGCTGTTTCAGCGCTGCTGGCGTTATCTGTGCTGGGCAGCATGCGGTCGTCACGGCCTGAAAACACCGCTCAGACCTGGGGCAGGAGACGGGCGTGTGGCCGGTCCTTCCTGCTTCTTGGTGGTGGGAGAGGGTGTGAGGATTGCATGGCAGAATGGTGTTTTCACTCAAGAGTTGCTTTCCACTTAGAGGAGTGTATTTGGGGGAAAGGCCACTTACCCCTTCTCCCCAACTACATGACGCCCGGGTGCCCAGCGGGTTCCACCTGTTAGGCTGGAGCCGCTTGGCACAGTTGTCGAGGCCTCCACTAAATCCCTGCCAAGGGAAGGACCCAGGGCTGGGCTCACAGTCTGGACGCCCCGCCGCCCCCCTGGCAGGGGCGGGATGGGGAGTGGGCGAGGCTGCCCGGGGCCCCCATCGCCCTCTCCCACGCAGCCCTGCGTCCTCACGCAAGCCGCTCCTAGAGGCTTCGTGGTGTCTGTGTCTGTGGGCAGTGGCTCTGCAATGGAGGAGTTCCTTGGCAAAGCCTCTGGGTTTCAACCCCCCCGAAATGCCCCGAAAAGTACACTGGGGGCCGCTCTCTGGGCTGGGATAAGAATCAGTGTTTCCAGCCCCGGTGCTGAGCACCCAGCAAGGTCATGACGCTTTGGGAGGGTCTGTAGTCTCCCCGGGGTTCCCAGGTCACGTGGTGCTAAAGAGCCCACCTGCCCTCTGTTAGGGAAAAGACCAGGACACCAAAAGTGTGTCTAACAGGCTTTTTAATGGCGAAGCGCTCCCGGGCGGGGTTCCCGGACCCAAACGAGGCAGGTCGAGGAAGTCCGCGCCTGGACCGTGTTGGGGGTGGTTTTTATATGCTCGTTGTGAGGGATGGTCAGACTAGATGGACGGGGGTTCGGATAGGTCGCCAGGCCGAGCCTTTGCGGGCTGACAGGTCCTTGTACGTGGCTGGGGCGGCTTTAGCTGGCGAGGTGTGCTGTCATTGGTCCCCGGGATCTGGGAGGCGACTTCTGTTAGGGACATCCCCCTCCGGCGGGGGAGAGAAAGGGGCGGCCCATCAAGGCCCCCCGGGGTCCGACCTTACACCAGTGTCCCTGGTTCAGGTAGATCCTCTGGAGAAAAAAGCGGCAGCCCACTCCAGTACCGTTGCCTAGGAAATCCCATGGACAGCGGAGCCTGGGGGGCTGCAAGTCCATGAGGGCAAAGTGTGGAACACGACTGAGCGACTCAGTAATGCCCACAGGTTCCCCAAGGAGGCAGCTGGGGGACTGGCAGGAGAGTTAACGTTCAAGTCCCCGTGTTGATGGCATGGCTGCCAGGCCTCAGAGGAGGGACAGATGAAGATCAAATCAGGGCAGGCCTCTTGGAAGAGAGGAATGCACCCAGAGTTTCTGCCCCTTAGGAGGGTTGTTGTGCAGAAGGGGCTAGAGTCCATTTTCAGTCATAGCTCAGTAGCCGAGGGACCCAGAGGCAGTAGGGTCCAGGCCTGTGTGTCACGCTCTGAACAGCCCCGGGTTCTTTATCTCCTTGCCCAGCTATGTCGCTGCCCCTCAGAGGACAGGATGGTTTCCTCATTGCATTGATCCCACAGCAGGCGTGGAGACGGTGTTATTCAGTGACTGGGCGAGTCGGAGAAAGATGGGCAGGCCAGCCCCTGCTTCTGGAGCCTTAGTGCAGAGGAGCAAAGTGCCTCCTGCCCTGCCCGAGTGGCTGGCAGGCCAGCAGGGGATGGTTGTGTATTTATTTTCTTATCTAGCTGGTTAGCTGGGCTTCCCCGGTGGCTCAGATAGTAACGAATCCGCCCGCAGTGCAGGAGACCCTGGTTCAATCCCTGATTTGGGAAGATCCCGTGGAGAAGGGAATGGCAATCCACTCCAGTATTCTTACCTGGAAAATTCCATGGACAGAGGAGCCTGGCGGGCCATAGCCCTTGGGGTCACAGAGTCGGACATGACTCAGCAACTAACGCAAACGTGCCGCCCAGTGGCTTAAGGTGTTCCACACTGTGTTGAAGCGGCCCCCTCCCTTCCTCTCCAGAACCACCTTCATCCGGGAAGATTGAGCCTCTGTGCGCATTAGACGACTCCCCATCCCTTCTCCTTGCAGCCCCTGGCGACCACCATTCTACTTTGTCTCTCATAAAGTTGACTATTCTGGGTTCCTCTTGTAAACAGAATTATACAGTATTTGTTTTGTGTGATAGAAAGTGAAGTTGCTCAGTGGTGTCCTACTCTTTCCAACCCCATGGACCGGAGCCCGCCAGGCTCCTCTGTCCATGGGATTCTCCAGGCAGGAATCCCGGAGTGGGCCGCCATGCGTTCTCCAGGGGGTCTTCCCCACCCAGGGGTTGAATCCAGGCCCCCCGCGTTGCAGGCTGGCCCTTTACCCCTGAGCCACTGAAGGGTCACCTATGTTATAGCAGACGTCAAAATTTCCTGTTTCTTTTAAGGCTGAATAAAATTCCATTGCACGTTTTTACCAAATAGTCTGTATCTGTGCCTCGTCCACGGACGATCAGGTTGCTCCCACTCTTGCTCTTTTGTGAATGATACGCCTGTGAACACGGGCATGTGAGCAACTGTTTGAGCTCCGCGTTCAGCTCTTTTGAGTCTCCACCCAGAGGTGGAGCTACCGCGTCCTGTGGTAAGTCTGTGTGATTGTCCGCAGTGTTTTCCATGGCGGCCACACGGGTTCAAGGGAAAGCTTCGGTTAATTCCGTTGTCTTGCCTCTCCTCCGTGAGCCTCACGGATGTAGCCTTCCTCCCTTCTGCTCCAGTTACGTCCGTTGAACTTGGCTGGTGACCACATTTGCGTAGTCAGTCCAGATTTGGGAAGTTCCTCTGACCTCTCCAGGGCTTCCCTGGGGACTCAGAGCGTAAAGCGTCTGTCTACAATGCGGGAGAGCTGGGCTCGATCCCTGGGTCGGGAAGATCCCCTGAAGAAGGCAATGGCACCCCACTCCGGTACTCTTGCCTGGAAAATCCCATGGACTGAGAAGCCTGGTGGGCTACAGTCCATGGGGTTGCAAAGAGTCGGACACGACTGAGCGACTTCACTTCACTTCTGACCTCCCCAAACTGCCTTTAAAAAAGCTGAGCTCATCCCATTGGCCCCTGGGCAGAGGACTCTGGGGCAGACTCTGGAGAGTCCTGGGCTGCTCCCGAGATTCAGCTGGAACTGAACTGGCCCTGAGGCCAGCCGACTTCACAAAGTATGCGAAGATACTTTGGCCCCCTGATGCAAAGAACTGACTCATTGGAAAAGACCCTGATGCTGGGAAAGATTGGGGGCAGGAGGAGAAGGGGACAACAGAGGATGAGATGGTTGGATGGCATCATTGACTCAATGGACATGAGTTTGAGTGAACTCCGGGAGATGGTGATGGACAGGGAGGCCTGGCGCGCTGCGGTCCATGGGGTCGCAAAGAGCTGGGCACGACCGAGTGATTGAACAACAGCAAACTGGCCTAAGACTCGTAGCTCTTGGAACAGCTGCTCAGCTTTCCTCAACTCCACCATTTTAATTGTGATCAGTAGGTTCATTTGCATCTAAAAGGAGTCGTTTTCTTATCAGCACCATTGAGTTGGGAACCAGCGTGCTCCATTTATATAGAGTGGCCCATTTTAACCAGGCCCATTAAGCAGTAAAAGTAAATGTGGGTGTTTTACAAATGCAAATATGCCATGCAAACAATGTACTTTATGCTGACTGATGCCTTGGTTTTCATGTGCAAAATTAGAAGCTGTGTGGCACAAAGACAATGATAAACACCTTTGCATCTGTTCCTGAGACTATCCTGAGCTGGTGCGCCTCAAACTGCAGCCCAGGTTTCCAGCAGCCTTTCTTCAGTACACTCAAACAGGCATTCCATATTATCAGAAATACACAGGTACTTATCTAGTTATTTATGTGTCCCTAAGTAATCAAGAAATCAAGGAAAAGGGGAGTCCCAATTACCAAATGTATTACTTACAATCAAAGATGAGATTTGTAATTTTGTTTCCATTTTTAAAGATTTTTAAGTTTTTATCTGAGATGATGGGTAGTGGAAGACATGTTACTTTGTGAGAGAATTGTGTCTACCAAGAGATTTTTTAAAGAAACCTTAGTGTGTGAAATGATTCTGTTTTCTACTATTTGACACCAGCCCTTGTGTGCAATGAACGTGGCTAAATTCTAGGGGTCCCTCCCTCCATGGGGTTCCTGGCCTTTGGAAAGGTGCACGTCTATGGAAAGAGAATTCAAGGTATAAGGCATCAAGTCGGGAAACACCGCAGAGGATCGGTTGCCACATCCACTCTACGGAAATCACCGAATTGAGAGAGTGGGGAGAGGTACCGGAGAGGAAGGCCGGAAAACGACCCAGGATGTGAGCTGAGCCTCGAAGGGTGGGTGGGAGTTGACCAGGCGGAGAGAACACAGGGGCAAGGCCTCTCAGGCAAGGGGAGCAGGCTCTGGAAACTGTAGAAGTCACGGTGGGACTGGAGCCCACAGGCCAGGGCCAAAACCCAGCCAGACCCAGATTCATTGGGTAATTAGGAAAAATCAGTAATAATAAAGTCAGCCTCGCCTCGGTGGTGCACGTGGGCAGGCACCACGCGAGAGGGGACAGGCTGCAGTCATCTGGGCCTCGGCTCTGGGTGGGGCCCCCGTGGCCCAGGAGAGGAGAGTTTGGTGCGCGCCCAGCCCCAGTCTTCGCTAGCACACAGCAGGGTGATGGGGCCCAGGTGGGTCTGGAGGCACTGGGTGATGTTGGATGACGGGCAGGCTAAGAAGTTGCTGGTCCTGGCAGTGGGAGGTAAGCGGAGACCAGCAGTGGCGGAGGGTGGGAAGAGTCTAGAGGAGGAGAGGGCAGCAGGGGTGTTGCTTTAGCAGAGGAGGAGCAGACTCGGGTAGAGATAATGGGGATGAGTGAGCTTCTCCGGCTGGGCTTTGGCTCCAGAAAAGAGGGGTGACGTCTCTGCCTGATGAGGTGTGGAAAGGCAGGTTTGGGGCTTGGTGGATGGAGAGAAGCGTGAGGTCAGCCTAGTGGAGTTGCTGACCATAGGTAGTGGTTTTTGGCAGGGGGCAGTTTCATCTTCCAGAGGACACATAGGAGTGTTGCGGTGAGCCATGTCAGACTTGAGATCTCTCAGGGAGAGAATTTCCCTTTGGGACACATGATGTGGCTTCAGTCACTCAGAGCTTCGTGGGGCAAAAGGTTTTCTTACAGTGGAAAAGGGACAGAAAAGCTTCTGACATAGACATCAGAAGTGGGCAGAGGGTGCCCCCTCGCCAGTCTTAGCAAGGGATCTGTATACTTTTTCAATTGGTTACCAAGAATAAATCAAAATAATGTCTCAAGGTTGTAAAGGTCTTACCAGACCCACTCTCACAAGATACATATTAGGGAAACAGGATTAGTCAGATGGTTTCTGTTAAGGAGGAGAAACATGTCCTCGAGCAAGATACATTGTTGTTATATAATCATTAGCACAGAGCTTCAGGGAAAACATAGCCTCCAGCGAGATGTGGTGTTTGTTGTGTGATCATTAACTCCTGGCTTAAAGAAAGGTAGTGTTAGGTGAAACACATTGTTGCTGCCAACAGTTCAGAGTTTAGGAAAAGAGGTCTTAGTGCCTAAGAAGGAATGTAGGGGAGAAAAGTCTTTTCTCTTCCCCCTCCCCCCTCCTAGTCCTCTCCCTCAAGGGCCTGGACTCCTTATCAACCTGCCTAGGAACTAGCTCTCTTAGTATCTGGAGGCATTTTTATTTTTAATTTTATTATTATAATTTTTAATTTTTTGGCTGTACTGCATGGCATGTGAGATCTCAGTTTCCTGACCAGGCATCGAACCTGCGTCCCCTGCAGTGAGTCTCATCTCTCTTCATTTATTTATTTGGCTGTGCCGGGTCTTAGCTGGGCCCCTCTGGGTCGTCACGCGTCGTGTGGGCTCCTTCGCTGCGTGTGCGGATTCTCTGTGGTGCACAGACTCAGTTGCTCTGCGGCATGTGGAATCTTAGCTCCCTGAGCAGGCCACGTCTCCCACGTTGCAGGATGAGCTCTTAACCGCTGGACCACCAGAGAAGCCCCGAGACACTTTCATCTGTTACAGCTGAGGAGAATCTATGCTGGTATCCAGGGGGTGGAGGCAGGGAGGCTTCCGAACACCGCAGGACCCACGGGGCAGCCCCCACCACAGAGAGCATCCGGCCCCAAAGGTCAGCAGCGCTGAGGTCGCAAAACCTTGGCTCAGGTCAGCATCACCTCTCAGACGCATTTGAGGAGGCAGCCCTGAACTTTTAGCGTATCCTGTGAAACGTTATTGATGTGTTCAACATTATACAGTAGGTCCTACTCCAGAGTAGCCGCCTCTGTCTGACACTTACAGCCCCTCTGTCCCTGGTGTATCCAGGGCCTTGGCTGTGGTGGGCATACAGGGATGCTTTGCAGGTGGATCCAGCTGGAGGCTGGATGAGTCTCCAGGTTTTAACACTTGGCCAAGGGTGCGACTTAGCACAAGGTGAGAAAGGGGCTTCATGTCTCACTGAGACCCAAGTTTCCCCTCCGAGCGATCTTGCCACGCTCTCTGTTGTGGATTCTGTGGTCCTTGCTGGTGACGGTTTGATCTCATCGCTAATGCCTTCCCATGACTGTCAGGGGCTTCCCAGGTGGCAGTAGTGGGGAAAAAAATCCATCCGCCAATGCAGGAGAGACGTGGCTTCCATCTCTGGGTCCCGAAGATCCCCGGAGGAGGGCATGACAGCCCACTCCAGAATTCTTGCCTGGAGAGTCCCATGCACAGAGGAGCCTGGAGGGCTACAGCTTTCTTTAGAGAAGTTGGCATCTATGGAGCTGCTTCTCCCAGCCTATTGATTTTTAGACCCCGTTCATTGCTACTTTGGGTGGAGGAACATTTGCAAATGAGATGTTCTCAAAGCATGCTTAAGGGGAAGAGGAAGGTGAAGGTGTGGTTAGCTCTTGCGTCATAAAAACGAGGATGAGAGCCGGACTGGGAGAGTCCCCAGGAGGTCGGAGGAAGCAGGGCCCCGGGCTCGTCACCGCACTTCTCTGAGCTGCAGTATCTTTGTAATCGAGACGGCCGCTGCGATTGTTGCAGCGCTCAGTGCATCCTTGTACCCGTGCCATCTCATTTAATTCTCTAACGCTACACACTGTTACTGTCCCCAGTTTATAGGCGTGGAGTTGAGATGCGGACGGATTTAAAGACTTTCTGCCTTGTGTGTTCAGCAGTCAGATTCCTGGAGTCCAAATCTTGTGCTTCTGCCACCAGACCTTGGATGGGACCAGGCGGCCACTGAGATCCCTTTGCATGTCAGCAAGTGTCAGGAACCCCTCTGAGAGTTCTGAACCTTCAACAGGGCTCTTTAGCGATGCCTATCAAATCATGATGGGTGTTTTCTGAAACCTGAGGCCATCTCACCCAAGTCTCTCTGATTCCCGCACTCCAAACTCCAGCACTGGCACCTTCAGCTAACAGGTCTGAGTTGCCATGTGGCGCAGGTCAGCTTGTTTTCCTCTGACATCCTGTGATCGGTTCACACTTAGAATTAACAGTAGAATTCCAAGTTTCTCTTTTTTTCCAGGAATTCTCCCTTCTTTGCAGCTTGCCTTGAATGTTTTGTTCCCGGGGAGACACAGCCTGGTGACCGACGTCAGGCATCCGGCAGAATTGCCATCATGCTTTTTCGGTGCTGAGAATTTGGCCGGGACCTGCTCTGCTGCCTGAAGACTGGCAGGCCCGCTCAGGCCTCGGGAGGGACCGGGTTGGGACAGGCTGGTGTCGCCGCCTCCCTTTCCTCTGCCTGGTCGGTTTGGGCTTTCTGCTTTTTCGCGCGCTCTGGGCCAGTCTGGCAGGGACGTTAACTTCAGGGACCTTCGGAGAGACCGTGTGTAAGGCGCTCTTTCACTGCCCGGAACTCTTCTTCGGGGGTCCTTCTTGTATTCATCCTTTCTCTCTCTGACTCTCTATCTCTCTCTCACTTTATATTCAAATTTTTTGTTACGGTGGTAAAACACACACCATCCAACGCAGCATCTTAACCATTGAAATCTACTGTTCAGTGGCATTAAGTACGTTCACAGCAGTGGGAACCAACCTACGAAACACTGTTCACCTCACGAAATTGAAACTCTGCACCCAGTAACCGAGTCTCTACTCCTGCCCGCTCTGCCTCGCCCAGCCTCCGGCAACTCCCGTTCAGTCTTGTCTCTGTGAACTCGACTGCTGCGGTCAAATGCAGTCTTTGTCCCTGGGTGACTGGCGTGTCTCACTCGGCGTGATGTCCTCCGGGCTCATCCGTGTTGAATCCTGTTTCCCAGATCCACCAGCTCTCACTCTGCAGCCGGGTCCTTAGGGAAAAGCAGACACTTTACAAAAAGTTGTTGCTGCTGTTCAGTTGGTCGGGCGTGTCTGACTGTGGCGCCGGGGACTGCAGCACACTGCGCTTCCCCGCCCGTCACTAATTCCGGGAGTCTGCTCAGACTCGGGTCTGTTGAGTTCATGATGCCATCCAACCATCTCATCCTCCGTTGGCCCCTTCTCCTCCTGCCCTTAGACTGTACTTAGAATAAACAGTGTTTTCCTTAATTTTCTTAGGCTCACAGAATGTCCAGGCTGGTGGATATGGGTGTGGTTCTTGCCAGAACCTCCCAGGGTCTTACTGTTCAGCCAGTCCTGCCCGCGATGAAAGCCCATGGGTGTCACGTGACCGATGACACTCATCATACCAAGGGCCACCTTGGGGCCGGGCAGCCTTCTGACTTCAGTGTCCCTATGGGAGTTGGCAGAACCCAGCAGCGAGCGTGAGCCCCAGGGCGGCGCGTCTCCGGCAGATGCTGGCCGTGCGGCCTGGACCGTAGGGCGCCTCCCTGGAGATTTGCCGGCTCAGCCCTGGTCCTCGTGGTCAGCTGGGCCCGTGTCCTCAGGTGCCTTTTCCGGCCGGCCAGGCCCTCTTAACCCGTCAGTCAGCTTCCTTCGCCACATGTGGGTTTGGCTTTTCGTGGCTGAAGGTCGTGGATCGTGTTAGAGCATCGCTGAAACAGGACGTTTGTGGTGCCAGCGTTGGCTCATTTCTTCTGATCTGAGCCCACAGGTCTGTCTGTCATGTATGGAGAGCTGATTGCTTTTTCTACCCTGGGGTTTTTCCTCGGAGAGAGTCCTAGGGAAACACCATCTACAGCCTTCTCGCATGGAGGAGAACAGCTCAGGGCTGAGAGCCAGAAGCCTGCAAGAGAAGGCGGATGATGAGAAACGAAGTCGAGGCCTTTGCCGGCGTGTTGGACTGGGCTTGGACTGACCGCTGACCCGCCGTGATGAGCTGGACTCGTCCCTCCTCCTCCGTACCTACAGCATGGGAGGCGGGCCCTGCCCTGCTCACTCGCAGCTGGGAGGATCCCAAGGGACGCGTCTGACCACAGTGATTCGGGAACGTGAGCACCACCGCAGGGGGCTGAGGACCCTTAAGGAGCTCCTGTGGCCCCTGCCCAGGGCGGTGACCGCTGGCAACACAGAGGCCTGGCACTAAGGTCACTGCGTAAGGAGAGTCCTCCGTCCATCTCCGCAAACACTGCCCCACTCTCCACCCCTTGATTTGCTGTGTGAGTGAGTGGTTTCCAGGGTGGCTTGAGTTGTTGGTGAGCCACGATGTTGTGTCTCACTCTTTGCAACCTGTGCACTGCATCAGGCCAGGCTCCCCTGTCCTTCACTGTCGCCCAGAGTTTGCTCAAACTCACGGCAGGCTGCAGTCCACGGGACTGTACCGAAGGCCTGTATCATTACAGACTCGTGGGCATAGACGTGTGTTAATCACTCAGTTATCTCCAGCATTTTGCAATCCCCCTGGACGTAACTGAATGACTGACACACAGACACACACACACAGACACACACAGACACAGACACACACACACAGACACACAGACACACACAGACACACAGAGACACACACACAGACACACACACACAGAGACACACACACACAGACACACACACACAGACACACACACACACAGATACACACATACAGACACACACACACAGAGTCTGTAACACTGTCTGATATCTCATCCTTTGCCTTCTCCTTTTGGCTTCAGTCTTCCCCCTGCCTCAGGGGTTTTTCAATGAGTAGGCTTTTCTCATTAGGTGACTAGCTTGCTGGTTGCAAAGAGTGGGCTTGGAACTTATTGGAGCTTCAGCTTCAGCGTCACTCCTTCCAATGAATATTTAAGGCTGATTTCCTTTAGGATGGACTGGTTGGATCTCCTTGCAGTCCAAGGGACTCTCAAGAGCCTTCTCCAGCACCACAATTCAAAAGCATCCATTCTGCAGCACTCAGCCTTCTAGGATGTAATCCAACCCTCACATCCTTACATGTCTCCTGGAAAATCCATAGCTTTGGCTAGACGGACTTTCGTCGGCAAGGTGATGTCTCTACTAGCTTCTCTGAGTTACTGTGGTTCCTATCTACTTTTAAGTAATTTCACCTATTTTTTCAAACTAACTTTGAGCTTTAAAGGCCCATGAGCCAGGAGTAGCTCCAAATGGAAGGAAAAAAATCAGTTTGCTGTCCCCAACCTGAAGCCACAAGGGCCATAATCACTGATCTTTTCCACACACATTTCTAGTCTCTTTAGATAGATTTGCAGGAGACTGGAGCTGGCTAAGTGTGACTGTGAGCTTCCCAGGTGGCGCTAGTGGTAAAGAACCCGCCTGTCAATGCAGGAGAGGTCAGAGACGCGGGTTTGATCCCTGGGTCGGGAAGATCCCCTGGAGAGGGGCATGGCAACCCACTCCAGAATTCTTGCCTGGGGAATCCCATGGACAGAGGACCCTGGCGGGCGGCTTGTCCATAAGGTTGCAGCGTCAGATATGACTGAAGCAACTTTGCACACACAAGAGGTCATAACACGGCTTGTAATTTTTCCCTCCATGTCCAGGCACAGTTTTCAGCAAGTACTTAATAAATCCGTCCATCTCCTCACAGTTAGAAGATGTCATTTGGGAGCAGCCATCCCAAAGAAGAGTATGAGCTATAAGGCCAGTGAGCCCAAAAGCTTCGCAGTGAGCACAGCAGAGAACGGCTCACCTGAGGGACAGAGGCCCCAGGTGAACGAGTGTCTTGGGCGGGCAGGGCCCCCGTCAGGGCGGGCGGGGCGGTGCAGCTCCCTGTGCGCCAAGAGGACAGCCTCTGAGCCAGCACGGCAGCCCTCGCTGTGGCCAGGGGGTAGGTGCATCAGCGGGACGCTGTAGACATCTCTGAGTGGATTTCCAACCTACAGGGAACGTTCCGCATCTACCCGCTGGGTTTACCCGTCCTCTCTTCTCCACGTTTATTCCACCCCCGCTGTCCACTCTGTTTTCAGCCAAATCAGGGTCGGGATGGAGAGGAGGCTTGAAGGGAAGCAAGCCGGATATTGAGGCTTCTGCAATGGTACTCTGTTCTTGAATTCTGCAGAAGCAGCAGCTACTCTGTAATGAAGTCCTCTGTTTTTAATTCCCTTTAGACACCAGGTGATGCAGTGTTGGCAACAGCCAGGTGGCTATTTCCTGCTTTCTCATAAAAATAAGGTGGGAAAGCCTCAGGAGCCGGCTGGGTTGTGAAACGATACTCTTAAGCATTTTCAGGCACTGTTCATGGGACTTTGATCAGCCTCAGATTGGAAGCGGACGGAGTCCAAGAGAAGAGCGCACTGCCGGCTGCCGGCACCCGCGGCTCGAGGCCCCGCCAGGTCGTCCGTTCTGCGCGGCCACAGCCGCCAGTGCCATCTCGGGGACGCGGCAGCCTCGCTTGCCCTAGGCAGGGTGGACCGGCGCCAGAATCAACAGAAGCTCCATCGTTTAAGTCAGGGTTCACACCGTGCGTTTTCCGACACGTCTGCCGTCACTCTGACGTGTCTGTGTGCGGCAGCTCTTTCCCTCTCCTTTCTCTGCTCCTCACAAGTCCCCATACCTGCTGTGCCGTTTGTATCTCCGGGACTGAAGTCTTGGTCAACAGGGTGTGTCCCTGACATCTCTCCTTCTTGTTAACAAGTTGCATTATTGGAGACCCCGAATGACTCTAGAAGCATGCACTGGCAAGTCCTTCAGACTTTTGGTTCTGTGTGGGGGTGGGGGTGGGGGTGGGTGTGGGTGGGTGGGTGTGGGTGTGGGTGTGGGTGGGTGGGTGTTCATGTTCACCAAACTTACAGACGGGTGGGTGTTCATGTTCACCAAACTTACAGACGTGTATTCAGACCCAATTTTTTATTTTTTTTAATGTTGAAGGTGATTGATAATGCTTTAACCAGGATCGTTTGCCACATTCTATTTTGGAGAAAGTAATTTATGCCAGCTCTGGGGCTGGCTGTAGTAACAGTTTTGACTAAGTGCTCGCTAACATTAATCTAAACCAATCCTTGATTTAGAATCACCTCCTTTCCACTCCAAGGATATTTTCCTAAGACAGGCTAGGTTATAAAGTTTTTCACTGGGTGTCTTAAAACAGTGAAAATGCTGGTCTATAAATGTAATAAAGTGTCTTTGTGATGCATTGATCTTTCCACTTTTCTTGCCTCTCCTGTTACAGAACTGTGAGTGGTAACATAGCTGCAAAATGTTTTATAGGATACAGAGTGCAACATTGTAAGCCAAGAAATTGAAAACGGGATGGGAGACGAGCCGCCGAGGGAGGGAGGGAGGCGCTCAAGGTCAGATCTGTGCTTTAAGGGTGGTGGCAGAAACGCCAGAAGGGAAACTTGCCTTTGCACTGGGTCAGTGGCACCGGAAGTGGAAAACCTGCTGACCTCAGAAGACACGGATGGGAGTTCTTGACCACGTCAAGTCATAAAGTGAGGAGCAGTTAGCGAAAGTTGCCTGCAAATGGTTTCCATGCCCGAGAGAGAGAGAGAGAGAGAGAGAGAAAGAGAGAAAGAGAGAAAGAGAGGGGGAGAGAGAGAGGGAGAGAGAGAGAGGAGGGAGGAGGGTTGAGACGGTGATCAGAATACCCACACAGACAGGTTCTGCACTTTGAAAGATGAAGCCCATTCGTCATTCAACAAGTCTGCTGCTGCTGCTACTGCTGAGTCGCTTCAGTCGTGTCCGACTCTGTGCAACCCCGTAGATGGGAGCCCACTAGGCTCCCCCGTCCCTGGGATTCTCCAGGCAAGAACACTGGAGTGGGTTGCCATTTCCTTCTCCAATGCGTGAAAGGAAAAGTGGAAGTGAAGTCGCTCAGTCGTGTCCGACTCTTCATGACCCCGTGGACTGCAGCCCACCAGGCTCCTCTGCCCATGGGATTTTCCAGGCAGGAGTACTGGAGTGGGGTGCCATTGCCTTCTGCATCAACAAGCCTAATGCTCTTCAAAGATGCGTTTTCGGAGGGTATGGATAGTGCATAGCTGGGATGGTGTTTTGAAGCCACTTGGAAGGGCGTGTTTGTAGGCCATCCCCCAAGCGAGTGTGGACAGCTCTTGCTCACGATGCTTTCTCTTCCGTTTCAGCACATCAGGTCCACCCCTCTGGCCAGGCAGCACCTTCTTCAAGAGGAACGGAGCCCTCCTACAAGGTAGGCCTCTGCACGCTCCCGCCCCCGCACCCCCACCCTCCTCGGGAGGGGGACTCCTGCCCCCTGCCTGGGTGCCTCCTGTGGGTGGCCCTGTGTCTCCATGTCTCTTTTTTCTGTCCTCCTCTCGTCTCCTGGTTGCTGTGACTCGTTGGCCTAAGATGAGACGGTTTCTTTGGTCTGTCGTCACTGGTGAGATTCGAGAAGCACTTGGCTTGCTTTGGTGAAATTGGAATTATGCGTAACGATGTCACGGTGACAGAAATGGGTTGAGAAAACCGAAGTCAAACCCCGTTTCGGATTGCCCGCGCTTGGCAATCTCCAGGAATGTTGTGGGTGTCTGCGCGCTCGGGTCTTGTGGAAATTCACTTCTGGCTTGTTGTCTGACATCCATGGGTGCCCAGAAGGGTGACTGAGGCAGGTTCGGAGGGTCAGAGTTCACACCCATACCTCTTGTCCCTGCAGGCGTCATTTGTGGGGGGCACAGAGGGGCATTCTCCCTGCTGTCCATTCCGTCCTCAGCTGCCTAACAACTTCCTGTCCTGTGCGCTCAAGGAATTCAAACTGCCGTTCATCCCTAATTTTGCTGTCAAGCGTCTTTAGAAATGGCCACAGTCAAAGAAGACTGCGTGGCTAAAGATAGCAGGAAGATGCCTGCTGTCTACTTTAGAAAGTGTTTGGGGAGATAACCGTTCAGCATGCCTGCCCTGCAGACCGGCTGGAATTGGCTGCCACCGAGGGTCTTGACTTGCCCTCGCCGCTAGCCTCTCTTGACTGGCTGGGCCTCACAGGGGCACCACTGACCTGAAGCAAGTGGGTTGCTGGTGCCAAGAGCTTCGGACCTGTCCTGGGCTCTAGGTTGAAGAGTTTCAGTGAACCTTGGTTGGTTGAGAGCTGCTAAGCCTCTTTTTCTTAAAAGTACACGCCGAGGGTCAGCCATGGGTAGGAAAGAGCAGACTAAAATGCCGCTAAGGAGAGAGGTATTTAACTTCAGGTTTCCAGAGTAGCTCAGACAGCTGAGAGAGATGCCGTCGCCTTTGTGAAGTTGTTTTCAAGGCCATTCAATTGCATTCTTTTTTATATAGCCTGTGAAATTGGGGACTTAGGACTTTGTGTCTTTGCTTGGTCGGTGAAATTTAGGCAGGTAGGTCTGGTTAATCCTGATTTTAATAGCCGTTATAAATATCCTGAATATTTAAGAAAAAAATTGGAAAATGCCTCCACTCTCAAATATTAAGACATAATTTTAAAAAATATATACTCAGTGCTCCCTTCAGAAAGTGTAAATGATGAGCCTTTGGGTTTTCTCAAGTGGATTTCAAAGGTACACCATCTTTATTCTTCCCCTAGATCTGTAGCAGTGATATGAATGTCCTTCATGGTTGGATTGTTTTCACAAAAGTGACTTTATTTACTGAGAGCATTTCCCTACAGGATTTTTCTTCATTAAGTTCCACATTAGGGAAGGTTTGCTCTAAGCATGTTAGTTTTGGGTTATTTCTATGGGACACACGCATGAGGGGAAAATTGATAAGGTTTCTGAAGTTGAGTGATTTCATTGTGAGATTCTGTCTCATTGGGTGGTAGACATAGTTTCTGTTCTTTATAGGGTTAAATATTCCTAATTATTCTTAGGCATCGAGAATTGAATTATTACAGATTTCAGATGCTCGTTGAATCCTCATCCAATTCAATACGTCCTATTAATTTTTTTTTGTACATGTGGAAATCAGAGGATCGTGGTGAGAATTCGGGAGTGGGCAGAGATTTGTTAATGGCATTTCCTGTTTCTTCACTTGCTGTATCTGTATAGAGAGTTTACGAGACACTTACATCATGGTAAGATTTTTAAAACTATGTATATTCTTCTGAATTAACACCTTTTAAATTTATTTTATCAAGGGATAGTTGATTTACAATGTTTAGTTTCTGTTGTACAACAAGTTGATTTGGTTATGAATATACATATGTATGTTTCTCATCTTCTTTTCCATTGTGGTTGCTCACAGGATACTGAATGTGGTTCCCTGTGCTCTACACTAGGACCTGGTTGTTGATCCATTCTGCTGCGCCCGCCCATCCCAGACTCCAGGTCCCTCCCTCCCCAGCCTCTCCCCTCCCCCTTGACCACCCTAAGTCTGCCCTCTGGGTCTGTGAGTCTGCTTCTGTTTTGTAGATGTTTGTCGTATGTCTATGTTGGGGTTTCTTTGGTGGACAGTGCTCATTAAGAAGTTGCTGATGCTCACGACCAAAAGTCTCACAGTAAGGACGGGGGCAGAGAAAGAAGGGAGCTGCCCAGTCATGCCAGTGGGAGGGTTAGCTTAGGATCAAGTAAGAGAAAACGTAGCCTTCTCATCTTTGTACTTTGTATATTCAGTATATGTCCACTTTTTTTTTTTTAATGTCTATGGGAAGCAGGAAGATGTTTTCCTGGATAATCAGGCTGGGAGAGAACTCTTACTAGGATCGGCCACAGGCAAAGGGACAGCAGGCCAAGAAGATGCCTTAAAGAGCTGAGTTCTAGGAGCAGAGTAGAAGGTGAAGCTTGGTCACACGGTGACACAGGGCCGGCCAGCAAAGCCCAGCTGTGACCGTGGGCCCTGACCACAGGCAGAACCAGAGGAGCCAGGCTGCCCTGGGGCTGGGGAGGACCTGCTCTGTGGCCTGGCCCCAGGGGCTGAGACTGGAGGGGTCTAGAAGCTGCAGAAGGGGCAGATAGGCCAGTTGCTTCGAGGGCTGAGCCTTGCTTTTGTCAGGAGGGAGGGCACATGGGGCCGCTACTTCCTGGGACAGCTGACACTTGCTCAGGGCCTTGGAGAAACTGCCGAGGGCGGCGGCGCCCGGAGGGGGAGCCCGGAGCCCGTGGGCACGAGAGGACCGCAGGCGGAGAGCACTGTCGGGCTCCCGGGCGGGAAACAGGGCCTTGTGGGCGCTTTGCAGTCATGCCGCAGGCACTCCAGGATGTGTCTTAAGTAATAGAAAGGCAAGCCTGAGCCCAGGGAGCATGGTAGCCTAGTGGTTGCAGCGGGAGCTGGTGTGCCTTGCCTGATGACCACTTGGTTTCTGAGCTGTTGAGCAGGGACGCAGCACAGTTATTTTTTTTCCAGCGTAAAACCCATTGCAGGAATCAACTGGAAGCACTGGAGGTGCTGCCAGGGCAGCCTCTGGGATCTGGTTCTTGTGGGGTCGCTGGCAAGAGGGCCTGCTGATCCATCTCCCGGTGTTGAGGATAATGGGCTAAGATTTGGTTTGGATTACACCAGGCACGGACACTTACCATAATTGGTCATTTCACCAACTCACAGTATTTAAATGCCATTTAGGCTGCGAGAGACAATTTCAGGACAGTCACAGTGTGAGCGGGTAGAGAGCACTTCAGATCTTGTACAATAGAAACCTAGCTGAGCGCCAGAAGGGGACCAGCCCTGTGTTTAAAGGGAACCCAGGATGAAGCCAAACAGATGTGTGGCTCATTCCAAGCCCTCAGGAGTGGCCAGCTGACAGGTGTCCCCAGTATCTCCTCTGCCTGTCTCTGCGTGTCTCTCTGATGATCTCTGGGTGTGAAATACATTTTTAAATCTATCTTTAAAAAAACTTTTTGTTGGAGTATGACTGATTTACAGTGTTGTTAGGTTCAGGTGTACAGCAGGATTCAGTTATACACACACATATGCCTGACTCTGTGACCCCGTGGACTGTAGCCCACCAGGCTCCTCTGTCCAGGGGCTTCTCCAGGCAGGAAGAGTGGGCTGGGTTGCCATGCCCTCCTTCAGAAGATCTTTCTTATCCAGGGATCAAACCTGAGTCTCCAGTGTCTCCTGCATCAGATTCAGGCTCTTTACCTCTTAGACTCTCTTCCCGTATAACTTATTACAGAGTATGGAATAGTGAAATACATTTTAAAATTTCTTCAGTTCAGTTCAGTCGCTCAGTCGTGTCCAACTCTTTGCAACCCCATGGACTGCAGCCCACCAGGCCTCCCTGTCCATCATCAACTCCTGGAGTTCACTCAGACTCATCTCCACTGAGTTGGTGATGCCATCCAGCCATCTCATCCTCTGTCGTCCCCTTCTCCTCCCGCCTTCAATCTTTCCCAGCATCGGGGTCTTTTCAAATGTTAGCTCTTTGCATCAGGTGGCCAAAGTATTAAAGTTTCTTAGGTAAATTAAAATTTCTTAGGTATTAATAATAACATCCTATTTTCTTAATGGAAACAGTGTTTTACTGAGTGTGTGTGTGCTTCCCCTTTTTGGAACTCCCGGTCCCCAGCTCTTGTCCCCCCGCACACGTATGCACAGGTATTCATTCACTCGTTCAGACTGAAATCTAGGTTCCTTCATTTAAGCGTCAGCCGTGGTTGAATTATTTTAGTGGGCCAGCGACCCCTAGTCAGAGGCGGTCCTTGGCCCTGGTCTGACCCTCCTCTGCTCCGAGATAGGCGCTCCCTCCACCGTGCGGGTCATCCCTGCTCCTGTTCCCGCCGCCCCGCGGATCCTCCACGTCCGCCCGCCTGGGACCTTCGTGGGCTCTGCAGGCCCCCGAGCTCCGCACGGGATTTTGTTCGGAGAGAAGCTGCTGCCTCCGCAGCTCTGACCGCTGACCGCGTGGGCCGGGCCTCCCCTTTGCTCTCTGTCTCCACGCATCGGGCGGGGATGGGGCTGGAGTCCCCTGGGGAAGCCCGCCCGCTCCGCACCACCGCCGGCGGCCCTGGGGGCAGACCCCGTCTCCCGGCTCTTCTCACAAAGCCCTTCAAACCCCGAAGCGCCCCCTCGCTGGATGCGGCCGCCGTTATTAGCGCTGCTTCCGCAGAACGCAGGAGTGGAATTCGAATAAACCCCCTAACACGCAGGGCAGATGTTTCTCTGCATTCGCTTCTCACAGCCCCCCAGCTGCACTAATGAGATGGGAAGAAGACCTTCCAGGCGTTTCCAGCACCCTGAGCAGGACAGAGCCGCCGCAGGCCGGGAGCAGACCGAGAAGCCACGCTCCTTCCGCGTCAGGGTGCAGCCACGCTGGGAACCCTGCAGGGAGTCGGCTATGCCCGCAGGTGACTTGCTTCAGACGCCAGGCTCCCAGCGGGCTTCTCGGACTCACTCTGCTGGGAGTCCTGTGTGTCGCCCCTCTCCACGACACTGACCCCTTCCTCCGTCCCGTAGCTGCTCTGCGGGTTTTCTCAGCAAAAATATGCGCAGGGTAGCGCCCCTCTTCGGTGTATTTGCTGCTGTGACAGACCCCACAGCCAGTATCAGTGCATCAGAAGCGGGTTCTAGTGGATGGAGCCGTGTGTTGCCGGTGACCGACCTGCTTGGGGTCCCAGCTCTGCTGCTTGGTAACCGCTGTGACCTTGGACAGACCTCATGGCACGCCTAGGGTTTCATGTTCTTGCCTGCAAATCAAGGAGTGGACCTCAGAAATGGCAGGGGTTTCCCGTAGAAGCCGCGCTGGTCCGTCCTAGCAACGTCCCAATGTGGGTCGAAATGGCCTCAGCCCGGGTTTCGGCAGATGGTCCGAGGAGAGGAGGCAGGTCCGCCGCTGCTGGCTGCATCCTGATCCTCAAACCAGGCCTTTCTCAAAGGTCTCAGATACTAGCGTGCTCCGGGGCTCAGCCACAGCCCACTCTCTGTGACCCCGTGGACCGTAGCCCGCCAGCCTCCTCTGTCCCTGGGATTTCCCAGGCAAGGATGCTGGAGTGGGTTGCCATTTCTTGTTTCAGAGGATCTTCCCAATCCAGGGATCAAACCTGAGTTTTCCGCATCTCCTGCTTGGGCAGGCAGATTCCTCAGCACTGCCGCCACCTGGGAAGCCCTGAGGGAGGCATCGTGGTTCAGGTTTGGACAACGTGGGAATGAACTGTCCTGGCTTCTTGGACACTGGGCTCACCCTCTCTGAGGGGATAATAGTAGACATGCTTGTCTCGTAGGGTCCTTGTGGGACTCCGTGATGAACTCATATCAGGAAAGCATTGAAGTGAAGTGAAAGTCATTCATTCGTGTCCAGCTCTTTGTGACCACAAAGACTATATAGTCCATGGGATTCTCCAGGCCAGAATACTGGAGTGGGTAGCCTTTCCCTTCTCCAGCAGATCTTCCCAACCCAGGAATCGAACCCTGGTCTTCCACGTTGCAGGCGGATTCTTTACCAGCTGAGCCACCAAGGCAGTCCGAGTAAGGCGCTGAGAACATGCTAAATTCCCAGAGTTTAGTCATTGTAACACTTGGCAGAACTGTGACTCTAGGAAAACGGGGCTCACATCCGCTGAGTGTGGTGTCCCTGCCCTGCTCACCTTCTCTGCTATAACTTCCCTTGTCCACTGAGCGTGGCTCAGACGGTAAAGAATCCCCCTGCAATGCGGGAGACCTGGGTTCCATCCCTGGGTTGGGAAGATCCCCTGGAGAAGGGAATGGCTCCCCACTCCAGTATTCTTGCCTGGAGAGTTCCATGGACAGAGGAGCCTGGCGGCCACAGTCCACGGGGTCGCCAAGAGTCGGACACGACTGAGTGACTAAGCACACACACAGTGATTCTCAGAACAGGGCAGAAAACGGGATATCCCAGATGGATTTCTACATGGATCTGAAAGACAAGTTGTTCACCTCTTTATATTAGATTCCTTTCAAATAGGACTGCCTCCTGCGAGTTCCCTGGGTCACAAAGACTGAGTTAGGGTCTTTTCACACCCAGCAGGAGTGTAGATTTCCATGCAAAAGAGCACAGATTCAGCACAGCAGCCCAGGTCTGAATTCCTTCGTCTCTAAGAACTGGCTGTTTGACCTTGGGCCTTGGTTTCCATTGTCTGTAAAATGGGCCTACGAGTTGTGCCCCCCAGAATCTTGGCAGAGATTAAAGGAGGATGTGAACGTGAAAACATCTGTCCAGCTCAGCACCCGACCCGACACCTCACAGATACTTAATAGTGAGAGTTTGGTTTTATTTTTTTTAAGATTTACTTAACCGTCTGTTTATTCTTGGCTGTGCTGGGTGTTCTGTGCTGCGAGGCCTTTCTCCAGTTGTGGTGAGCGGGTTGAACCGGTGTCCCTTGCGTTGCACGGTGGATTCTGAACCACTGGGCTGCCAGGCAAGTCCAGTTGTGAGGGTTTTTAACCTTTGACTACTTCATGGGCTCGAGGTTTTTGATCCTTAATCCTGGCTGTGTATTCAGGGTGCAAAGTTCCAAATTTCCTCAGAGGAGTGGGCTCCCACACTGCCCATCTTGGTGGGACGTCAGTTCCTGCCGCCAGCCTTGCTGGCAGTTCTCTCCTGGTGGCCCCAGGAGTGTGCGGGGCCCCATCCCTACTCCAGGCGCATCCATCTTTCTCTGCATCCAGACCCTGGTTTTGTTCCGGCTCCCCCTGCCCCTCCCCCCGCGTTTCTTTCCCATTTGGCTGGAGCCCCCGGGCTCTTTGGCTTCTTTCCTCTAATCTGCTCCACAAGCTGACTCTTTTGTCTATTTTGCAAAGAGGGAATTCACCTAATGCATGAATCTCTCGATTCTTGCCCCTAGGCACACCCGTTTGCAAAAAAAAAAAAAAATTAGAAATAGCAGAAAGGGAACAAAAACACCTCTCTACGTTTCCGCCCCGCCGCAGTGCTCATTGCCTTCTGCCTTCTTTTGGCCTGCAAAAGCCCTTTAGGTTTTTCCGAGGAGCCCTTATCTCTTGGCATGTTTCTCTATTGTTCTCACTGAGTTCTCTGTAAAGATGTTTATGTAACTGGAATTCAGTGACAGAGTCACCTGACTGTTTCTGTTGACTGTCAAGTGGAGTTACAGGGGTGGTGTTCTGTTCTCCTCTTCACTCCCGTTCCGTGAGGTCACTGAGAATATGCTCTTAAGATACTAAAAGCAAGTGCATTTCTGTTTTATTTCTACTCCCATCTTTTTTTTTTTTATTGAAGTATAGTTGTTATTCAGTATTTTATAAGTGCACCATATAGTGATTCCTCATGGAGGTTATCCTCCATTTATAGTTATTATAAAATGTTGGCTATATTCCCTGTGCTGTATAATACATCCTTGTAGCTTATTTTGTGTCCGACAGTCTGTGCCTCTTGGCTGCCTCCCCCTCCCCACTGGCAAGCACTGGTTTGTTCTGAGTCTGCTTCTTTCTCTTCCAGTCACTGGTTTGTTGTATTTTTTGGATTGCACATGTGAGTAATACAGTATTTGTCTTTCTCTGATTGACTCAGGAAATGCAATTTTAAAAGAAGCCTTTGGTCAGTTCTGACCCTCACTGTCCCTTGGGACTCCAGATTCATGCCAGCTTCCTGACATCACCAGCCTGGCGTAGACGCTGAGAAGCCTCGGTCACATAGCGTGTACTTTGCTATCTGACTTGAGTTTCCGCCAGTCTCCGTCCCACTGTCCTTAGTAACCCTGTTCGTGAAAAGCCAGCATTGAGGCTGGCCCCATAGAGAGAAATAGGGCTGCTGTGCGGAACTACCGGCTCTCCCAGGGACCTGATGTGCGGAGCTCCCTCTGGGCCAGGCCGCTCCCAGATGGGTGTGTGTGAGGTACTCATGTGTGAAACAGTTCTGCTGTTTCAGGAGAATGTGTAAACCAAGGCGGGAGTTTAGTAGAGAGGGGCGGACAGGAGAGGGCGTTCTGTAAGCTGTCAATCCAGAAGTGATCGTGGAAGTTACAGGCGTAGATGAGATTTTTCAGGGGGTTGTCGAATGAAAAATAGGGAAAAGGTTCCATCTTTCAGACCTAACATGATGGTAGGAAGAGAAATGTAGCTGACAGGAAACAGCCATGACATTGAAGAAGCCACTTGGAAGCTGGAGGTAATCACTGAAACGAGAGGAAGGAGCTTCAAAGAGAAGGGGGCCGGAGCGGCCGATGTGCGGAGAAGCTGGAGGAGGTGGGAGGCGGGCTCTAGAGAAGAGCCCCCTGTGGGCTCCAACGGTCAGGGGGCCCCACGACCCTGAGGGCGTGACTGCTGGGCTACCTTCTGTCTCTAGGATCTGCCTGTTCCGGACGCCTCACCCAGACAGAATCAGACACCCTGTGACCTTTCACGTCTGGCTGTTTATATTCCTTACATTATTCTATACTCAGTTCAGTTCAGTCGCTCAGTCGTGTCCGCCTCTGTGCGACCCCATGAACTGCAGCACGCCAGGCCTCCCTGTCCATCACCAACTCCTGGAGCTTGCTCAAACTCGTGTCCATCAAGTCAGTGATGCCATCCAACCATCTCATCCTCTGTCATCCCCTTCTCCTCCTGCCCTCAATCTTTCCCAGCATCAGGGTTTTTCAAATCAGTCAACTCTTCGCACCAGGTGGCCAAAGTATTCGAGTTTCAGCTTCAACATCAGTCCTTCCAATGAACACTCAGGACTGATCTCCTTTAGGATGGACTGGTTGGATCTCCTTGCAGTCTAAGGGACTCTCAAGAGTTTTCTCCAAAACTGCAGTTCAGAACGATCAGTTCTTCAGTGCTCAGCTTTCTTCACAGTCCAACTCTCACATCCATACATAACTACTGAAAAACCATAACTTTGACTATATGGACCTTTGTTGGCAAAGTAATGTCTCTGCTTTTGAATATGCTATCTAGATTGGTCATAACTTTGCTTCCAAGGAGTAAGCGTCTTTTAATCTCATGGCTGCAGTCGCCATCTGCAGTGATTTTGGAGCCCCCCAAAAATAAAGTCTGACACTGTTTCCACTGTTTCCCCACCTACTTCCCATGAAGTGATGGGACCAGATGCCATGATCTTCGTTTCCTTAATGTTGAGCTTTAAGCCAACTTTTTCACTCTCCTCTTTCACTTTCATCAAGATGCTTTTTAGTTCCTCTTCACTTTCTGCCATAAGGGTGGTGTCATCTGCATATCTGAGGTTATTGATATTTCTCCCAGCAATCTTGATTCCAGCTTGTGTTTCTTCCAGCCCAGCGTTTCTCATGATGTACTCTGCATAGAAGTTAAATAAGCGGGGTGACAATATACAGCCTTGACGTACTCCTTTTCCTATTTGGAACCAGTCTGTTGTTCATGTCCAGTTCTAACTGTTGCTTCCTGACCTGCATACAGGTTTCTCAAGAGGCAGGTCAGGTGGTCTGGTATTCCCATCTCTCTAAGAATTTTCCACAGTTTGTTGTGATTCACACAGTCAAAGGCTTTGGCAGAGTCAATAACGCAGAAGTAGACGTAGCCTTACATCTTAGGTACTATGACTCCCATCTTGCAGACGAGGCAGATAAGGCCCAAAACCCTTGTCCTGCTCATTGTCCTGATCCTGGCGTCAGAGCCAGGATCAGAAGCCTGGACTCACACATCTTTGGATGTTTAGACAATCTGCTGTGTTTTACCGATTGGGGCTGCGGAGAATCCCGTTGTAGTGCTTAAAAGCACTTTATAACAACGAGGCACAAAATAGAAATGAGTGTCTGCGTTGTCGTCTTTCATTTGAGTGGTCGAAAGGCTACGTTTCGTCCTTTGTCCCCACATGCCTCGCGTGCTCAGTCGCGTGCGACTCTCTGTGGCCCGGGGCTCCTCTGTCCGTGGGATTTTCCTGGCAAATATACTGAAGTAGGTTGACTTTTCATTTCTCCAGGGGATCTTCCCGACCCAGGGATCGAACCCAAGTCTCCTGCATTGGCAGGTGGATTCCTTACCCCCGAGCCCTCTGGGAAGCCCCTTTGTCCCCACGTGTGCCTGGTATAAACAGCTATCTTAACGACCGGGGAAGAAGAGAAAGGGAGATCCTGAAATTAGTCATTCAAAGATTAATGCAAAGAGGGCCCACCTCTTAATAGAATGAATACTTTACTTGAGGTTATCTGAATCTTATACTAGGGGATACAAAGAGATGATAATTCAGGAACAGAACTGTTTCCTTATGGTTGAATTTTTTGAGCGTTTAAGTGTTTTCCTTGTCTGTTAAATCGTTTCATCTAGATGATAAAAAGAGTATACGACCTTGGATCGTATCGTACCGCAAAGCCTGCTTTTATCAAAGTGCTGAATCTCACAGTGCAGTTGGAAAAGTCAGCCCCCTCGACATCCCGTTTAACTGTGCGTGAGTGGAAGTTTGGAAATATTACAACGCAACTGCCAAGAGGCTTACAATGGATGTTTTAGAATCGGTTCAGGGGAACGTTCAGGTCACAGTTGTGAACCGAGAAGCATCCACCTGTAAGCTGCAGGAGGTCAAGTTTGTGTTCTTGTTTGGTTCTCTTGACAACCGAAAGGTGTGGCTGAGGTCTGGGCAGCCCTCAGTGCAGTGCGTGCCGTAGGTCAGGAGTGTGTGCTTGTGTGTGTGAGTGCACGTGACCCACGCATCCCGGCTCTTGTCCCCAGTTGTTCTGCGTCAACAAGAGGACGTCTCCCCTGCCTCTCTTCCTCTGCCGCCTCCATCCCATCAAAGATGGTGTGAGGATGAAAGTCCCGAGTCTTCAGATCAGCCTCCCCCAGCCCGTTCCCTGCCTCACTGCCTCACTGCTGTCTGACCTTGGAAAACTCACATAAACTTCTCGGGGCTGCCGTGAAACACGAATGTACCAGTCTTGCCAGGTGAACGCAGTTACGTGTGAAGACTGGATGGTGATCTGTGCGGCATCCTGGCACGTGTAGGTGCCCCAGGTGCAGGGAGGCCGTGACCCGGAGAAGAGAGTGTGGGCCTTGGGGCCGGCCAGCCTCAAGCATGAAGACCGCTCCCCCCACTGCCACCTTGCTGCTCACCGTCTGCCTGACTGCGAGCAGCTCATCTGGTCATTTGACCCTTTCCAGCCAAGAAGACAGCTGGTAGTGCTTCCTTGGATTTTGCGGAAATTAAAACAGTATATATATGAATCTGCCTGCAGTGCAAGAGACGGGTTCGATCCCTGGGTTAGGAAGATCCCCTGGAGAAAGGAATGACAACCCACTTGTCATTCTTGCCTGGAGAATTCCGTGGAGAGAGGAGCCTGGCGGTCTGCAGTACATGGGGTCACAAAGGGTTGGACACAACTAAGCAACTTTTTTAAAAAAGAAAAAAATAGCATATGTACAGGGCTGGCACCGTGCCTGGTAATTATTGTGTTCAGTAAGTAAAATTCATTATGTATACGATAGCATTTCTATAGTTTCTTAAGGTCTTCAATTCTTCCCACGCCCAAACAACAACATAAAAATACCCTTGCCCAGTTGAACGGGTGTTGTATCTTCGGGAATGTTTACGACTGCGCTCAGTCTCTCTGAGACTCTTCTCCGTGGAGGCAGATGCCCGCAGGGTCCCCACCGGAGGAGGAGAACCTGCGCCCTCACCAGCTGCGCTCACGGGCCCTGTTGAGTGACTGAGACCTTGCAGACGCGTGGCGCAGAGCAAGGTTCCCTGGGGCGGGGTTGGAGTAGCTTGTGGTCTGTTTTCCTGATTCTCCCTCTCGGCTTCTTGATTGTGCCCGAATGTGGACTGTTTGCAAAGGCTGGTTCGAAAGAGGGGAGGGAGGGAGGAGAGGCTGCTGCCATGATAGCAGGCTTCAGGGCTGTGTTTGCAGGGCGTGTGGGACTAGCCCCCGCCTCTCGGCCACAGTCTCTCGCAGGGCCGGCTCCTTGCGCTGTGATTGCTTTCCGGGCGGCAGGCTCAGATGCTCTGTTTTACGCTGGGTGCGCCTTGCAGGGAGGTGTCAGAACCACAGATCCGTGCCTGATGACCCGTGACCTACAGAGAGGCCAGTCCTGTGTTCATCATCTGTGTGTACCGTATTTCTCAGACTCTGAGAGACTTTGTTCTTTTAAGTTTCGCTGTGGTTGGGAAACGAAACCATTATGAGCGAAGTTTTCATTTTTAAACTTTTGCAGCTCTCATAGGCCCTAACTGGGGTGCTCACAGAGGCCGCATGGGTACCCATCGCCGTATCAGGGCATCAAGGGCACCTTTCTTCTCTTGTGGGTCCCCCTGTTTGCACACACACACACACACACACACACACACGTAATGCTGCAACGATATATTTCAAATGAGAGGTGCCAACTTTTTCCAGGAGCTGCCTGGCCTTGGACATTGGTGGAGACGTGGGTACATGGTCCAGGCCGGAGTTCTGCCCTCATCTCCCTTCTCTTGAGTGTTAGGGCTCTGAAGGCTGTGCCGGCACCACCAGGCCTCCCGTGTAGGGTCAGCCAGGGTACAAGAAATGGCACCGAAGAGAAGGCGCGAAACCACTCTGCCACGGCCCTTCCTGGGTTTCGTCCAGTCAGAGGAGCTCATGAATTCTCCAGTTTACTTAACCCAGCTTGATTTGGGATGGGGAGTTGTGTGTGCGTGAATACCCAGGAGTCCTGACAAAGAATCTCTAAATGAATGCCGTCCGCTCAGCTCAATATGTGCATCGCCGACGATTTCTGTTGGCGCAATGCCAGCCTCTCCGTTGTCCTGGGGGGTGCACGTCATGGTTCAGCCATCTTTTGAGAGAATATGAGGTGAGCTTGGAGAGCTTTCCAGAGATGGTGACTTGACTTAAGCAAACCAAGCAGAGTCTTGGTACTGTGACTCGTCTCTGTGACAGTCTGCCTGTCCCCAGCTCAGCTTTGCCTTTAGTGGGATAGGCTCGGAGGCCCACGCTGGGTTTGTGGATACCCGGTGGCTGCCAGCAGCCTCTTGGGCTGCAGACTTTGAAGCCCACTGGCCCGGGTGTTCCCCAGAGAAGCTCCCTGGTACTTCTTGGTGTTCCCGCAGAAGAGCTATAAGGAGACGAGCCTGAACTCCTGGGACCACACTGCGGTCTGAGGAATGGGAGGATGATTCACTCAGAAGCTCGTGGACAGACTGGGAGCTGGAAGGGTCTCAGATGCAAGTCGGGGTCCTTTCCCAAAGAGAGAGAGAGGAACTGTCCATTACAGCAGCGCAGCAAGTTTAAAACCCAAAGCAGCGGACAGGACATTAGGTCACATCTGCAGATGTGCATGGCCGGCCAGGGGAGGTCAGAGGCCAAGGGCAGATCTTCCCCTTTGAGACCCTAACAGCCCCCTTATCGTGAGAAAGGCCCGCGCCCATGGGTATGGGGTGCCAAGGTCTCGGGGGTGTTGGTGGTGCCGGTCAAGTCAAGTAATATCCCAGAGGCCCAGAATCTCAGATAAAGGTGACATTCACCTTAAACAGATAACTTGCACTAGACCTGTCTCCTTGGTGACGAGGCAGATGGAAGACGGGACGCAGCTGCCTTTCACTGAGGGTTGACCTCGACCGACCAACCTCGGAATCTTTGGAAATTTCTCTTAGCAGCCAGAGTGGATTTCTCCCGGGTCCTCACATCAGAGTCCAGGATGCTCAGCCACGTAACGTGTTTATCAGCCAGGGAGGCCCTAACGAAACCCCGCAGACCGTGGGTGGGCGAAGGGGGTGCGTGTTTATCAGATCCCTCTCCTGCCCCTCTGGACGCTGGCGGCAGCAGGCTTGCTCTCTGGGGCCTCCGGGGGCCTGCAGGCGGCCGCCCCTCGCTGTGCCCGGCGTGGCCTCTCCTGTGTCTGTGCGCGTCCTTGCCCTCTTCTCTCCCCCTGAGGACGCTAGCCCCGTCGGATTAGGGCCCCGGCAGGATCCCACTGCTCTCGAGCCCCACCCTCACGTTCTGTTTTCATTACCTCGTTAGAGGCTCTGTGTCCAAATACAGCCCTATTCGGGATTAGAGTTTCAGCATATAAATTTGGGGAGGGGGACACAGTTCAGCCCATGATAGTGACTTACACGTGTACATTTCACAAATATTCCTTGATTTCCTACAGGGTGCCAGCTACCCCGGCGGTGCAAGGACCTCTGGGTGTTTCGCTGGGAGACAGAATCGCTAAGAAGCCTGCATGGTTCATGCCAGTACAGAAGCGCACAGGCTCTAGGGGGGAGTCGGGGCTCAGGGAGGCGTCACTAAGGGGCGCTGCTAGCATCAGTGGGGGGCTGTGGACCCCACGATACTGCTACCTGTGCCCTCCTCCGTCACAGCGTCACCGGGGCCCCGGTACCAAAGAGGAGTCACTCAAGAGCCACGCAGAAACACTTAGCCCAGCCCACAAAGTCATGGAGCCCAGCCCCGGAGGCGCAGGTCACTGACGAGGGTGAAGACTTGGGATGTGCACGGGCTGGCAAGCAGGGCTGAGGCGGGCTGGTCCAGGATGCAGATGGGAAGCTCGCCAGGCCCCTTTCAGTCAGCTTCCCCCGATTCCCTGCAGGAGAGAAGAGGGGAAGATGAAAGGCTTGTCGGGAGATTCGAGTGGCGCAGTAGAAGGTGGGTTCGACTCTGAGGGGATGGGAGTGGCCAGGTGGTGGCGACTTGGGTTGCGTGGTGCAATTTAAATCTTAAGATGAAACCAGGTGTATAAAGAGGGGTCAGAACTAACAGCCCAAGTCCATGAACATGGGAAGCCCCTGTAGGATGGCGCCCATCATAACATGTGGTCACAGAGGAAGCTGGTCAGAGTGATGTGGATCGTAGCGGTCATAGCTGGGCTCGAAAAGGATGCGGGCAGCTTCACTGGGTGGGTGAGGAGCGAGGCAGACCCAGAAGCAGCTTTGGGTGGAGGCAGCTGGGCAGGTGAGAGATTGTAGAGCCTCACATATCACTAGGCTGGCTGCTCTGCCTTTCTCTCGTTACCCCGTCTACTTAAGAAAATAGTAATAATCACGTCTTAAATCAGTATAATTTGAAGAGTAATTGGGTAATGAAAATCCAGTTCAGAACCTGAGGTGGAACCTCTTCAATTTCACTTGCCGGTTTCCAACTTAATTTTCAAAATTAAGATACCTCTCATGAGTCTCAAAATTGTTCACAATTCAGAATGTAGTGAGGGGAAGATAAGATGCTTTGTGAGAAAGTGGATTCCATGTCAGAACCTGCCCTAACGTGTGCGTGTGTGTGCGTGTGTGTCCGTGTGTGTGCGCGCGTGTGTGTGTGTGTGGTGTGCATGTATACAGTGGGATAGCCCTTTTGTAGACAAGGACATCTAACTGTAAATGGCATTTGTTGGGCTTCTGAATCAATTAGTTTGGAGAAAGATGCCATTGTCTGGAGGAGCATTTATGTGGCAGAGCTGAGTTTGTCTTTGGAGGGACCGGCTTTGAATCCTCACTCTGACAGTTCCTCACAGTCAGTCAGTGTCTGTCTGTCTGTCTCTCCCTCTTACACACACGCACACTTGCACATTCATTTACACACATTCCTTTTGGCTCGCTCAAATACTCAACTCTGAGCTGCTGTTTCTCTGTCTGTAAGATCAGGACGTCACCGCCTGCCTTTCAGGCAGCAGACAGAATCCCCCACGAGCCGCCGCTTTGCGCTCCTGGGCTCAGGGCTGCACCCCCAGCGTTCACAGGGAAAGTGGGCAGAGAGCAACCAAGGTTCCCGTTAGCCTTGGGGCTCGAGGTCAGGACTGCAGGGCGTGGAGGCGGCTCCCGAGATGCCAGTGTGTTTACCTGGGTGCTGGTTACCTGGGCAAATGGAAAATGCATGGAGCTGGGTACATATGTGCACTTTGCTGGGTATATGTGACTTCAGTCAAACGTTTCAAAAATGATTTGGCAACAAAAATTCTTTACACCTGCTTGATTTCAGATTATTACTATGCACACAGAGTGAACCTCAGAATTCTAACATGATTAAAAAAACAAGCTTATCATAGATTTTATTAAATCAATGAGCTAAATTAAAGCTGGGTGAAACAAAATAATGAGAATTTTTCTCACAATTCAAGCGTGTTTTATTAAAGCCCACCAAACCTGGTTGTTATTGATATTGTTAATACAATATTTAGATTCCATTTTGAACCTGCCAGCTGGCAAAGATTACTGAAATGTCAGTCTTTTCTGAGACTACTTTCTTTGTTTGGTTGTTTTTTTAACATTCATAACCAGAGTTAGGTTCTTAAATGTAGGTTAAGATGAATTTCTACTGCTGCTAAGTCGCTTCAGTTGTGTCTGACTCTGTGTGACCCCGTAGACGGCAGCCCACCAGGCTCCCCTGTCCCTGGGATTCTCCAGGCAAGAACACTGGAGTGGGTTGCCATTTCCCTCTCCAATGCATGAAAGTGAAAAGTGAAAGGGAAGTTGCTCAGTTATGTCCGACTCCTAGCGACCTCATGGACTGCAGCCCACCAGGCTCCCCTGTCCCTGGGATTCTCCAGGCAAGAACACTGGAGTGGGGTGCCATTGCCTTCTCCGTAACATGAATTTATGTGACTATAAGTGGCACTAGGGAAAAAATGAAAAATCTTTATCAAATACTTTGAGAAGGTCTTTCCCAAAACACATAGGAGACTCACATAAACTGTAAAAGTTTCTCTAAACAAAAGTGTTATTTCATTCTATCATAGTATCTTGATGGATAAATATGTTGGTAGTGGAATTGATCTAGAAGTCATTATTTAAACCTTGAAACTTCGTAGATAGCATTTTGCTAATAGAAAGCATTGTGTTTGAAAATGTTTGAAATTTAAAAACAAGCAGGCCCAGCTGGGGCATGGGCAATTTGGATAAAAGGGGTCAAGAGATACAGATTTCCAGTTAACAAAATTAAAAATTTGAGGGGTGTAATATATAGCATAGTGACCATTTAATAATAACATCTTTGAAAGTTGCTAAAAAAAAAAAATAGACCTTAAAAGTTCTTATCATAGGAGACAAAACCAGTGTCACTCACTGTACTAATTATCCACAGTATATACAAACAATCCTTATGTGGTACACCTGAAACTAATGTATGTATGTCTATTATATCCCAATTTAAAAACAAAAGATAAAAATAAGCCAGGCCAGTTACACCGAGATTCGTAACTGCCAAAGGAGTACAGAATAGCCAAGATCCTTCTCACCTGAAAGTACATAGAACTGTGGTTGTACCTTGAAGATGGATTTTAAAAAGAAGACCCTTCTCTGCATCATTTGTCGAAATGATTAAAGGATTCAGGAACGCCTGTCAGACCACTGACCCATTTGTTACCTTTCTTTAAACTCTTAAGCCTCCGTGTCAGCCCTTTTGTAAATACTGTCTCAGGGGCTAATGCTGCCTCTCCCACGTTCAGGTCTTTCAAGAACATGTTGTAATAATAGTAATTTTTTGGCATCATTTTCATGATGGTATTCGGGCCTGAATTTTGTCTTGTGTGTTCCCAAGTCACAGACTGTCACACTCCCCTGTTTCAGGGACAGAGGGAATCTCAGATTTGTCTGTAGGTGCTTTTCGCAAAAGAGTTAAGACAGTACGACGGTATATTTTCTTTTTTCTTCAGGAGACTGAGGAACCTTCACGTTCTGATTTTGGTTAGTGTAACTGTTGAAAGTCCTCGTGGTACACGTTCCGTTGGCCAGCAACGTGGGGAGCCTGGCTCTTCGCAGGTGCAGCTCTGGGTGTGAACCCAGCGGGCTGCTTCTGGTATGGCCTGGAATCTGAATGAGGCTGACCCCAAGACACGTACGTCAGTGAGGAATGGAAGGGCCTCCCCTGAAGTGTTCATTGTACTGATACATACCTTGAGCTGTGGAATCACGCGTAGTTTTTTATTCACTTCCTGCTGACTGCAGTAAGGGTGTGTGGGTTAGACAAAGTATTGAAAAGAATAAAGCAAACTACAGCTGCTAGTTTTGTTCACCAGGTTATGGTTAACGGTTAGTTTGGGCTCCCTGGTGGCTCAGTGGTAAAGATTCTGCCTGCTAATGCAGGAGGTGAGAGTTCAACCCCTGGCTCAGGAAGATCCCCCCGGAAAAGGAGATGGCAACCCACCCCAGTATTCTTGCTGGGAAATCCCAGGAACAGGGGAGCCTGGAGGGGTATGGCACACGGGGTTGCAAAAGAGTAGAGCCCGACTAAACAACAACATCAGTGGTTAGTTTCTATCTTCAAAGATTGAGCAGTGAGATAGTTAAGTCTTAGAGAATGAAGAACCTTCAGATCGCATCCCCTCACCACGCCTAATATATGTACCTGAGACTTCTTTCTTTTTTAATAATTTGAGACCTATCCTTACATTGCTATGTGAAAGAAATAATGACCAACAGAACAACAAAAACAGGTCTTGTGGCCCATACCCTTGAGGTCCAGACCAAAGCTGGATGCACCCAAGACCACGCCAGCCAGGAGACCCTTGGCTGGTCCCCCTTCCGGACGTAGACGGACAGTTAGGGCTGAAGAGGACCGGAGCCCGTACAAGGCAGTCACCACAAGCACAGCAGGGTCTTCTCTGCAGCCCAGGGTGTTGGTCCAGGCTGCTCCTGGGGCTGCAGCCCTCTGGGATTCTCGGTCACATCGGAAGCGCTCCTCCTGGCTCTGCCCAGGAGCACAGGTCCTCTCCCAAGCCCAGGAAGGCACATCACCCTTTGCTCATGGTGGAGTGCAGGCAGCATCTGGGTGGTGAGTTCAGTTAAAAGCCTGGAGGACGGTGATGTGGAGGAGGAGGGTGATGAGGAGGAGGACGGTGATGAGGAGGAGGGTGATGAGGAGGAGGACGGTGATGATGAGGAGGACGGTGATGTGGAGGAGGAGGGTGATGAGGAGGATGGTGATGAGGAGGAGGAGGACGGTGATGAGGAGGAGGGTGATGAGGAGGAGGAGGGTGATGAGGAGGACGGTGATGAGGAGGAGGAGGGTGATGAGGAGGAGGAGGGTGATGTGGAGGACGGTGATGTGGAGGACGGTGATGTGGAGGAGGGTGATGTGGAGGAGGGTGATGTGGAGGAGGATGGTGATGAGGAGGAGGACGGTGATGAGGAGGAGGACGGTGATGAGGAGGACGGTGATGTGGAGGAGGGTGATGAGGACGGTGATGTGGAGGAGGGTGATGTGGAGGAGGGTGATGAGGACGGTGATGTGGAGGAGGAGGGTGATGAGGACGGTGATGTGGAGGAGGAGGGTGATGAGGAGGGTGATGTGGAGGAGGACGGTGATGAGGAGGAGGGTGATGTGGAGGAGGACGGTGATGAGGAGGAGGGTGAGGAGGAGGAGGACGGTGAGGAGGAGGAGGATGGTGATGTGGAGGAGGAGGGTGATGAGGAGGAGGAGGGTGATGTGGAGGAGGACGGTGATGAGGAGGAGGACGGTGATGAGGAGGAGGGTGATGAGGAGGAGGGTGATGAGGAGGAGGGTGATGTGGAGGAGGGTGATGTGGAGGAGGACGGTGATGAGGAGGAGGGTGAGGAGGAGGAGGACGGTGAGGAGGAGGAGGACGGTGATGTGGAGGAGGGTGATGAGGAGGCAAAGGCGCGCAGGCCGCCTGCTGCTCCCAAGACTCTGAAAAACGTTCCGTGTTTACAACAACTGGAAAAACGTTCGGGTTTTCTAAGTGATCCGTTCATACATGAGGCCACAGACTTCCAGGATCTGTTATTACTTATCTGTAGTTTCGCAGACCCAACTTGATAATGTTTCCTTGAGGACCAGAAGTTCATGTGTGGATCTGCTGAATGGGATTGAGAGGCAGTGCCTGGAGAATCCCAGGGACGGAGGAGCCTGGGGGGCTGCCGTCTATGGGGTCGCACAGAGTCGGACACGACTGAAGTGACTTAGCAGCAGCAGCAGGCTCAGAGCTGAACATCAGGAGTCCTGATTTGGAACGCGTATGGTGGTTTCTGTTTTACTTAAAAACGCTCATCACCTTAGAGCACATTTACATGCAGTGCTGAATATGCGAAGGGTGCCTCCAGGTGTTCTGGGACACCTGGGGCCGTAGGGTTTCTGTTGGGGGAGGTGACCCCAGAGGTTTCCTCAGAGCCCTCGGCTGTGCTCCTTACCATCTGCTTCAGGGCTGCTGTGCAGCAAAAGGCTGCATTTCAACGACTGCGTTTAATTAATTTGTCCAACATATCCCACCTTTTCCAAAAGGAGTCTGCAGTAGCTTGCAGAAATGCAGCGTAACTAGAAGTCTTTTTTACGGTCATACTGCTATCAAAATAAAGGGAAAAGGGCAGGGTACCTAAGATATAGTTGGAGGATAACAGTATATAAAATTAATACCCTAGGTCCTTTGTTTCAGTTTAAAGAATAGAGTGGTCAGTCACGAACCTGGTACTGAGTTGTCCTTTAGGGCGTCAGAGAGACGACAAATCCTTAGGTATGTAGCAAGGTGCATCTTGCTGCCTAAGACTGTGCCTCGTCGCCTAGGCGGTTTTCTGTGGCATCTTCAGCCAGGGCAGTGATGCATTCAGAAGCTCTTCAGTGACGGCCCCGGGGCGTCGCCGTCTTTAGTCGGGACGGCTTAGTCTGGGGTAGGGCCTTGGAGTCTGTAGTTTTAAAAGCTTCCCGGGGACACCGATGTACAGACAGGCTTGATAAGCTCTGTTTTAGGTAAAAGAGGAAAATGTAGCTAAACCTGGTAAGGGCCCAGAGCCGGAAGCAGCGGCTGGTGAGACCGCCCAGCCGAGGAACTGAGTCTGGAGCTGCAGGGAGGCGGCTGGGCAAGCCCGAGAGGATGGGGCAGGGGAGGATGGGGTGCATCCCGGGCAGGCTCGCCCCCTACATTCTGCAGCCCTCAGCCAGCTGGAGCTGGGAAGAGGAACACTGTATGGGGATAAAGGCATTTAAAGGTCAAGTACATTGAGTGTGGGGCTTCCCTGGTGGCTCAGAAGGTAAAGAATCTGCCTGCAACGTGGGAGACCCAGGTTCGATCCTGGTTCGGGAAGATCCCCTGGAGCAGGGCATGGCTACCCGCTCCAGAATTCTTGCCTGGAGAATCCCATGGACAGAGGAGCCTGGCGGGTTACAGTCCATGGGGTCACAAAGAGTCTAACACAACTGAGTGACTACATTGAATATATATCTTTAAATGGGATCACTTTAATTATTAGTTGTATTTATCAGTATTGAATATGAATTCTTTCAACTAGAATATACAACAACGTTTAGAAAATATTGACGGTCAGTAGGCCTCCAGTGGTGCGGGCTTGATCGCAGGGGCTGCTACTGACTAACCCTGCCCATTAAGGCCCCGGCCTTGAGCTTTACCTGAGCCTGACCTCACCTAGCCCTGTGGGATGACGTCATCTCCCAGTCACTGCTGGGCAAGTGCGGGGAAACAGTGGGGGGCCTGGGGGCTGCTCCAGAGTTGGCCGTTCCAGGAGCATGCGAAGCTTGGCAATCCTTCGTGGTTGTTCAGGCCTGTTTCCTTCTCCTTTCTTCTTTCTCTTCCTCTTCCTCCCCCTCCGCTTTGCTGAAATAAGGTAGAACGTGAAATAAGGTAGAACGTGAAATCAGAAGTCTGTCTGGTTGAACTAAGGGCTGGGGACCCAGAGTCCCAGCCTCTCCCACCACCCCGGTGTCCCCCCTCAGAAAGGCCAGGAGCTCCCTGCTGCCCCAAGCGGTGGCCTGCAGCCTGTCTGTAATGGTACTCTCAGCCCCGTTAGGGCTCCTGTGTGTGTGCAGAGATATCCCAGTTTTCAACCGGAAGACAGGGGGTTATTGTTCAGTTGCTCAGTTGTGTCCAACTCTTTGTGACCCCATGAACTGCAGCACGCCAGGCCTCCCTGTCCATCACCAACTCCTGGAGCTGGCTCAAACTCATGTCCATCAAGTCGGTGATGCCGTCCAACCATCTCATCTTCTGTCGTCCCCTTCTCCTCCCACCTTCAATCTTTCCAAGCATCAGGGTCTTTTCAAATGAGTCAGCTCTTCGCATCAGGTGGCCAAAGTACTGGAGTTTCAGCTTCAGCATCAGTCCTTCCAATTAACCCCCAGGACTGATCTCCTCTAGGATGCACTGGTTGGATCTCCTTGCAGTCCAAGGGACTCTAAAGAGTCTTCTCCAACATCACAGTTCAAAGCATCAATTCTTCGGCGCTCAGCCTTCCTTATGGTCCAGCTCTCACACCCATGCATGACTGCTTCCAGCTTCATTCTTTATGAAGTCTCGATTACTTTTATAAATTAGAAAAACGATGGACAAATAGAGTCTCTGTTATGGTGTCAGGGTATGATGCATGAGTTCACTGGCCTCTGTCTTTTCATCCGTGTTTTCTGAAGAGTAACTGCTCCTTGGAGAGTTTTCATGGTACCCAAGTCATGCCTTTTGTGTGATGCTGAGGTTAAATTCAGGACAAGACCTGTTATGGGAGAGCCTCTCACACCAGGACCTCACCTGGAAATCAGAACAGCCTTGTGGACTTTTTATGGTGCGAATTCGGCCTGGTGAGGAAGCCCCGATTTTGAGAGATTTTTCTCATCTAGCCTCCTCCCCCAGGATCGGATTATACACAAATTGGTACTTACAGGTGGTAATTGGTTCTGTTCTTAAAAGATTTCTCTAGAGGATAATTTTTCTACTTTCTTGAATAGTACGTTTCAGCCTGAATTTCTGGAAGGAACTTCTTCCCACTCTTTAATTTGAATGTCTCTTCTTACGGTTTCAATATAATTTTCTTCCATGCTCCAGTGAAGAAGAAAACAGGAAACAGCAGCATGGGCTGGCCCCTGTGTCTTGTGTTGCCGCCTTGGAAGTGCCCCCATCGCCAGCAGCCCCTTTGGGCCCCGTGGGCAGATGGCATGACTCAGCCTCCGGCAGCGGGGTGGGTGTCTGTCCTGATGGGTCCATATGTCCCTGTGAGTCGGCGGAGGAATCGATGGCGGTGATTAATGAGGGTCTCCGTTCCGACCCCGGTTACCCCAACCACATACCTGCAGGGCAGGTGGCTAAGGAGGGATTCATTTCCCAGCTGAACAGTGGAGCTTTTCTCTGCTCAAAGACAGCTGATTTATTCTGGTTTGTACAAGGATCAGAGTGGTTAACTCTGTGTTTTCCTCCTCAGCTAACCTACACACAGAAGACAGTCTGGTTTTCAGATGGACCAGGTCTTAAATGAATAATCGAGGAGTCTAAACTCCCTTGCTTTTTATAGGTTCTGATTCTCTGAAAAGAAGCCTCTCAGAGGTCCCACCTGCTCAGGCTCCCTTTGGCAGGATATCAACTGTGGTCTCTTTGCCAGGTTTTCCCTGAATAATGAATGAGGCAGTGTGGAGCAAGTCAGAAATAGAAATCAATAAAGCTGAATTTCTCCAGGAAGAGGCGGCCCTGCATGAAACTGATAGTGAACAGTGAGGCCAGTGGGTGCCAGACACAGTCAGGCTCAACCCCGCGCTCAGCCCCGCGCTCAGCGGAGGGGCAGAAGCCTCCGGACTCGGGACCGGTCATATGGGATCGGGGTGCGGAGGGACTTGGGGGTGGGGCGCAGGGGAAGAGGGGCGGAGCCTAGAGCCCAGCGTCTTCCAGGCCCACAGAGCAGCACCCTTGCACTGAGCTCCCTGGAGCCAAGCGCCAGACGCCTTCATGAATCCCACGTGTGCAGCTGAGGGAAGAGACCCGCACGCGGCCTGTGTGTCCTGGCTCCGTGGAATTCGGCAGGACCGTGAGGTCGGCAGAGACTCCCTGGTCCCTCCCCCTGCCCCCTTCGCGCTGAGCTGTCCTTCAAAAGTCTGCCCATGAGCAGCCCCGCCCCCACCCAAGGTGGGCGGGCGCTCGCAAAAAAGCCGGCTTGGAACCCCGGAGACGGATTGATTTTAGGAGGGTGATTGATACATTGTGGAGAGAGCCTTTTTTAAGTGCCAGTCGTTCCGTGAAGGTCCACTGGGGTCTCCCCTTTGAAGATGATGGCAGGCACCCGTCAGGAGGATGTGGGGATGGCTGGCAGGCAGGGCAGGGCCGGGCCAGCTGATTCTACGTACTTGGCAGGCAAGCAGCCAGAATCCTTCTATTAAAGGCGTTTTAGGTGTCCGCCTTGGATAAGTGGTCAGGCTCCTTGTTGAGTCCCCGTCAGCCATGGGCAGGGGGTTTGTGCCTTAGGTACTTTGGGACACTAACTAGAAAAATGGTTTTAGAGGTGAAGGGAGCGCTCGCTATGCAGAAGGCACCGCTGGATTCTCACATGGGAATATCCTCCTTGAGGATATTGATGAGGGTCATGTTTCCCTGAAGGTCCTGCTGTGCTGACATCTCAGCCTGGGTGCCAGGCGTTACGAATGGTTTGGTTAAAATCCTGTTTGGATTATTCTGCAGGGTGCTTTGAAAAGAGCCCTGGACTCAGAGCATGGACTTGTGGTTTGATCTGCACACCTTGCCTTCGGGCTTCCTGGGTGGCGGTAGTGGTCAGGAACCCGCCTGCCAAGCAAGAGACCTAAGAGACAGGACTTTGATCCCTGGGTTGAGAAGACCCCCTGGAGGAGGGCATGGCCACCCGCCCCAGGATTCTTGCCTGGAGAATCCCATGGACAGAGGAGCCTGGTCGGCTACAGTCCATGGGGTCACAAAGAGTCAGACACGACTGACAGAAGCGACTGTCAGACAGAAGCGACTTAGTAGGCACACGCGGGCACGCCTTCAGAACCAACCTGGCGGAGTGTGTGTTCAGCTCTGCACCTGATGTGGGTGAGTGCACTGAGCGGCACCATTTCTTAGCTCCCATCCAGCCCCTGGCGTGCTGCGTGTTCAGGAATAGACCTTTGCCCTAGGACTTTTTGTATTTAATTTGTCTGGCCAGCGCTCGGTACTGTTTCTGACATAAAGTGAGTCCGCGCTCGGAAAAATGAGCGAACGAATGAACCCAGTCCAGCAGCGCTCATCCGAATGGAAGGCCTGGGTCTGATAGCGGCGAGGAGCGCGCAGTCTCCCGTCTGGGCACCCCTGAAGCCCTGCGCTCGCAGAGAGGAGAGCAGAAAGTGGCGGCGTGGGCCCGGGGATCGTGGGAAGAGAGGCGGCTCCGAAGACACCGCCGTGCCCCCGCGCCCCGGGCCTTCTCTTCCCCGCGAGGACTCCCGGGGCGCCGCATCCCGTTCCGCTGGGTGCAGGCGGTGGAGACGAGGCGCCCCCGGCCCCGGAGCTTAGCCTCCGCCGCAGAGCTTCAGTGTGCACATGCGCCTTGCTTGGGGGCTCCAAGCGGAGGAATCAGAAAGGCTCTGGATCGATACAGGAGTGTCATTAAAGCACTTAGCTCTCCCGCAGAGCCCCGCTAAGTGCCTCTAATGCAGTTTTCGGGGCGGGGGGAGTGGATCGACGAGGGGGGGGAGGGGGGGACGGGGTCCCCCGGGCCACAGTCGGCAGGGTGTGAGCAGACAAGGCGGCCTTGAGGGCTCTGGGTCTGAGCAGGTGAAGGGCGCCAGGCAGGCCTCCCGGCAGAGGCGTGTTCAGCAGCAGTGTGTGAATGACCTCCCGACCCCCCGTGGAGGGCACTGGCCGCTGGGCCTGGGGGTGGGGGCAGGTCTGGCACGCAGATGGGTTTTGATTGTCAGAGTGATTTTGAACACATTGCCAAGGCTCCAACATGAGGACTTTTCTCGTCCCTGTTCAGATTTACGGCTTCTCCTGACGCTTGGAGATGTGGCCTCTCTGGGCCCCCTCGCCCAGGGCCAGGAGCTGGCTGGACCTGGGTGGCCTTGATGTGTGGGAATTTGCTTCTTAACCTCCACAGCCTCCAGCTCACTCGGGCGTTTGCCTCTGAGTCGCTGGTTAGAAGGCAAGTTTCTGGGAAACAGTGCAGATTCGGGCAGCTAGCGCAGCCCTGTAGAAGGCAGGATCGGATGGCGGTGATGCGCGTGAGACATTTGGGGCTAACTGCTCACTGTGTGGGGTCTCTCTTCAAAGCATTTTGCGGGCGTTAACTCACTCATCCTGGTGCAGACCTGGGCAAGGCACATTCTGTTAGGACCCATCTGACAGATGGGGAAACCGGAGGCTGGGTTTCTGTAACTGGAATTAGCTGCCCAGTTGCTTGCAGTGCTCGTGGGACAGACTGGGACTTCCAGCCCGTCAGGCTGGCTCTCGATGGATGAAAGAGACCATCCCTGAGCCCAGTGTGGGAGCTCAGGGGCCTGGTGCAGTGTGGCCCGATGTGTCCGTCTTTCACAGCCCCCGGGACAGGGACAGGTGGGGGAGAGGACAGAGGACCCCCTCAGGGACGCAGGTGGAGCGGTGAATGAAGGCTGGAGAATGGGAGATCCTGGAGGATTTGAAGGCGGCAAGGAGGGACTCAAAAAACACAGTGACGGCTGATGAGAGGGAACAGGGTGACCGGAAAAACCGAGAGGAGGTGAGAGATTTATTACGAAGGGTCTGGACAGACGTGTCCGGTTTCTCTTTCGTTTGAAATGAGGCTCGATTCGGCCTGTTTCCGGGTCCTCCAGACCAAAGGCCTCAGCTCCCACCAGCCAGACTTCCACCTTCAGAAACGACTCTGGGAGTGAAATAAGGTCTGAACTCCTCCGTGCTCCCAGCTGAGATTTCCGCAGCTGTCTGTTTCACGGGAAAGAAACGTTCGGTCTCCGGCGTGGACAGGACTGCAGGGCAGACAGGAGGGGACCCAGCCGAATGGAGTGAGGAGAGCCGGAACTGTCTGTCCACCTGGAGGCAGGGCGAAGCGCTGCCAGCCCGGGCCGCCCTCCCTGGGGCGCTCCTGGGGCGCGCTCTTCCAGAACCGCCCTGCCCTGGCGTGAACGTCAGGTTCCCACCGGCGAGCCCTGGTGAGGACGGCGGGGGATGCCCGCGCTCACCCGGCGCCCCCTGCGTTTCCAGCCCCGTGGGCCCAGGCCCTATCGAGCTGCGCGCTGATGAGCTCAGACACCTGGGGCCACTGGGAAGCCTTTCGGAGCCAGAACTGAGGCGGCCCGAGGCGCTGCGGCTCGCCGTCCAGCCTGGCCCGGCCCCCAGGCCCCGCGCGGAGATGATACCCAGACCTCCAGCACCCCGACAGCCCCTCCCAGCCTCAGCCTGCCCTGGTTGCCTCTCTCTGCAGAGTGGCGTCTTCTCCAGGTAGACAGATCGGCTCCGGCAGTCCTAAGGCCACCCACGCGGAGGGGCAGGACACACCCTGCTGGGTCTCCCTTATCTTTAATGGAAAACCTCTGCAAGCCCTCTCACCTGTCCCTGCCCTACCCGTGGGTTTAGTCTTATAGCAGTGTTTTTACTTCCTTCTGAGTTTTTAATGTCTGTTTATTTTTGGATGTGCAGAGTCCTCTTTGCACCGTGCAGACTTCTTCTCTAGTTGTCAGGTGTGGACTTAGTTGCCCCGCGGCGTGTGGGGTGTTAGTTCCCTGACCAGGGATTGAACCCACATCCCCTGCATTGGAAGGCAGGTTCTTAACCACTGAACCACCAGGGAAGTCCCTTTACTTAACTCTTGTGCTGTGCTGTGCTTAGTCGCTCAGCTGTGTCAGACTCTCTTTGACCCCATGGACAGAGGAGCCTGGAGGGCTACAGATTCTCCAGGCGAGAATACTGGAGTGGGTTGCCATTTCCTCCTCCAGGGGATCTTCCCGACCCCCAGAGAGAACCTGGGTCTCCTGCATTGCAGGCAGATTTTTTTTTTTTAACCATCTGAGCCTCCAGGGAAGCCTCTTACTTATGTTTAGCTCTTCCTGAATTTGCACGTCAAATGGAAGCTCCTTTTCATCTTGGCTTCCCAGATACCACAGCACATCTCAAGTGAAGGAGAGGTGGTAACGGGTGGCCCACTTTGAGAAGCTCACATAGTAAAAGTCATCCTGGGCCCTGTGGGCTAGGTTTGGCCAGTAGTTCACCTGCTTATTAACTGAATGTCCTTTGTCAAGTTACCTCACCTCAGTTTCCTCATCTGCTAGATGGGTATAAGAATCACTGCTTCATGAGGTTGTTGCAAAGTAAAGGTGACCGTTTAAATGTCACCCAGTAGACACTCGGTGAATGGCTGCTGTTAAAGGCGCAGTACTGCCTACCAGACCTTGTTGCCTGAATTCTCAGCTGATGTACCACGAAGCTACTTTGTGCCTTTTATGACTTCTGTCCCCGCATTTGTAAATGCTTCCAGGCCAAGGGCCATGTATTCAAACTACTCTGAGTTTCTCCTGGCATATCATGAGAATTCTGTAAGAGTGTTCTTTTATTTGTGTCTGGGAAGGACTTTTATGGATTCAAAGTAGCACATAAAGAAACTAACTTGAAGAAGCTTTCCACAGAGGCTGTGGCAGGTGGGTGGGCTCTTTACGCAGAAGGCCAGCAGGGCCTCGTAAGTGCTCGGCCAGCTCAAGCACCCCCTCCGTCCGAGTGAGCCCGCAGCGGCACACCGTCCTCCTCCACACACCGTTTTAGGTAAACGATGCTCTTGGCTGGCTACTGTGATGTTATTTTTACAGACATTTAAGTGAGCTTTTTTTTTTTTTAACCTCTTCAAATTTACAAGGCGTTTTCGTAGTGAGTTTGCTTTACAGGTCTTATTCTTGTAGACTTTGGAAAGTTTGGAGACCCCAGAAGTGTTAGAATCGGGGACCCAGGGGATCTGATGGCTCAGAAAAGGATCCGGGCAGAAGGGACAGTTTTGAGAGGGAGGGCGGAGAGCCCAGGAGGCCTGGGGCTTCATCAGATGTGATGGGGCTGCAGGAGGCCCGTGGGGAGTGGCTAGCGCAGCGGGAGTAGGCTCAGAGGTGAGGTAAAGAGAGGCTGGGTTCCAAGGCGATTCTCAAGTAGGGACGCCTCGTGGGGAGAACTGTGAGTCTGCGCTTTCGTATCCTGGGTTTGTTTTTTCAGACAGTTCTCAGTAAATATCTTTTTCTTCTCTGTTAGCAGAGTGGGGCGTGTGTGAGTTTGGGGGCAGCAGGGGCATTTTCTTCTCGGCTCTGCTGCTCCCTGGGAGCCTGGCAGAGTCCAGTTCCTCGCCTGCAAAATGTGAGCCCCGGTCTAGGAGACGTCAAAGGCTGTTTTCCATTCGTAACTGACGGATGCTTTTTGTGACTCCTCTCAGAGGTGAATTGCTAACTATCCTATAATATACTGGAGTTATATTTTTTTATAACTTTCTCTGTTAAAAGCAGAAAACCTCAGTCCTGCTCAGCTACGTAGTCCAGTAGATTGGGGGGTGGGGGGCTCGCTTCTGTAAAGAGCAGACGGCAGATATTAGGAGCAGGCCACATGGCTCAGTTTTACCACTTCTCACCTCTGGATACGGCTGTGGCCCATAAAGTTTTATTTACAGACAGTGTACTTTGAATTTCATATAATACTCATGTGTCACAAAAACGTTAGGTGGTTTTTTTTTTTCAGTAACTTAAAAATATATAAGCCATCCTCAGCTTGTAGGCCGTTTATGCAAAAACAGACACGTGTGGTCCGCGGGCTGGCTGGAGTTGGCTGACTTCCGAGTCAGCCCGCCCCCGCTTGGCAGCCGTTGGGGTTTTCCCGAGTTCCTGTCGTCGTCCTCACACCTCTCTGCCTTCACGGCCTCGTGCCATCATCTGTTCCTCCCACGTGCCTTAGTCAAGGACGGGGAGGCCTTCCTCCGAAGCCACAGTCCCTGTTGGATAGGAGGCGCTTGCTGAATGCTTTCCGAATGAATGGTGGAGTAATTATCCCGCTCACAGGACAAGCGCGTCTCCATGAAACCCTGGGAGGCTACCGTCTCATTCCTGGAATGCAGGGTCAGTTTGGAGAGACCCGTCCCGGAAGGCATTTAGCAGCGGCATCGTCCAGTGGTTCCCCAGCATTTCAAAGTCTTCGACGCTTGCAAATACACTCTCCTTACCTAAGAATTACTCCACTGAGCAGCGCCATGTCTGTGCTTCTGAGTAAGGGAAGACGCTGTCAGATGAAAGTGGAAAGGGCTTGGGAAAGAAGGACGGAGCCGTGACAGGACAGACAGCGTCCGAGGCCTTGACGGCTCCAGGTCTCCTGCAAACACACCCCGTGGGTCCACAGGAATTTCTAGACAGCTTCATCTCCACTGTTGGCAAGCTTTGGAGAATACAGCCTGTCTGTTGAGTCCAGACTCCCAGGAGGCTCATTTGAATGAGCCCCTGAAATATTTATTTTATCCCTTGTTTGTAATTTTAAAGCAAGAGCGTTATAGTTGCCACTAAGAAGTGACGCTCAGTAGTCACGCACAGCCCTGTTTGTCCTGGCTTCCCCTTTCCCGTGAGAGGCGCGAGGCACTCGGGGAAGGTAAGCGTGCACAGGGCTGTGTGTCTGGAGGATATAACTCCAGGATGCACAGAGGAGAAATTACGACCATTTACTTGTGTATTATTTTCTCAATTTGAGGCACTTGAATTCCAGAGCTCTTAAATCAAGAGGTTGAATTCCTGGCATTTTAAAGTAGACCACTTGAATAAGCTGTTTAAACCATCAGAATGGCTTTTTTTTTTTTTGTTTTAATCACCCGTTTCTTGGATTATTTGCTCTCGAGATTTACTTAATTGAAGTTTTTGCCTTTTCGTTTTACTTCAAATCAAAATGATTTCTATAGGTAAGAAAGTTTTCATTTTATTCTTCTGGGGAGAGTAGGTTTCATACTGCAGGCAGCTCCTCAGCAGGTGAAAGCAGGCCGTTCGCCGTAAGCTTCACACAGCATACTGTATACACAGACGCATACTCGGGATTTCAGCCTAGACTCTCCTCCCATGGGCTTGTCTGTAAATGGCACAGTTGCTACATTTTCAGGGCCTTAGGCCCATAGCAGCTCAAAGCTGTCGCTGATTAAAACCACGCATCAAGAAGGGAGAATGTGAGGATGGGGAAAATATTAATAGTGGAATTATAAAATTGTTGTAGACACTGATTATAGACCATTTCCCTGGAGAAGGGGATAGCAGCCCACTCCAGTGTTCTTGCCTGGAGAATCCAGGGACAGAGGAGCCTAGTGGGCTATGGTCCATATGGTCGCAAAGAGTTGGACACAACTGAAGTAACTTAGCCAGAGAAGGCAATGCGCCCCACTCCAGTACTCTCGCCTGGAAACTCCCATGGACGGAGGAGCCTGGTGGGCTGCAGGCCGTGGGGTCGCTGAGGGTCGGACACGACTGAGCGACTTTGCTTTCCCTTTTCACTTGCATGCATTGGAGAAGGAAATGGCAACCCACTCCAATGTTCTTGCCTGGAGAATCCCAGGGACGGGGGAGCCTGGTGGGCTCTGGTCCATAGGGTTGCAAAGAGTTGGACACGACTGAGGTAACTGAGCACACACGCACTAGAGATCATTTGCTTTTGCTGATGGAAAGCAAAGCAATACTAAGATGCAAAAGTGTGGTGGTGACTGTGTTGTTCAGTTGCTAAATTGTGACTGACTCTTTGCAACCCCATGGGCTGCAGCTGGCGGGCTCCTCTGTCCTTCACCATCTCCCAGAATTTGCTCAGATTCATGTCCATCGAGTTGGTGATGCCATCTACCATCTCATCCTCTGCCTTCCTGTTCTTCTTTTGCAGAAGTGTGAACGGTCAAATTAAAATCAAAATCATCTATTTGTAAAATACCTGTTTTATTTATGAGTGACTGTCTTAGGCCTCAGGAAACAGCGGTAAGTACTAAGGTCTCTCCTCTGTGATACATATATTGTAGTGGGAAGACAGAAAGCAAACAAATAGAGAAATAAATATGCAATGTGGTCGCAGGTGGGAAATATTTGCCACAAAAAATAATAAAGCAAAGCAAGGGGAGAGTGGTGGTCTTAGGGTGCTATTTGAGGGAAGGTAGCCAGCAAAGGTCTTTCTGAAGAATTGATGTAGGAACCAAAATGATGAGATGGAACCAGTCATGTCACCCTGTAGGAGAAGAGCTTTTTAGGCCAAGGGCACGTGCAAAGGCCCTGTGGCAAGCACAAATGTGACTTGTTGAAAGGGCAGGTATCAGTGTGGCTGGAGAGGTATGAACAAGACAGAATCTTGTAGGAAAAGAATCAGGAGTGGTCAGCAGAGGCCAGGTCATTATATATTATGAAATAAAGGCTGGAGTTCTATTCTAATTTTGATGAGACAGTACTGGATGGTTTTGAGGCAGGGCAACACTTAGTCTGATATCGTTTTTATAAAGATCACCCCTCCAAGAGAGTGGACAGCAGAGTGTCTGAGTGAGTGGCAGGGGCTGTGGACGTGGAATCCAGTGAAGAGGCTGCTGCTATAGGCCAGATGAGGACGATGGCAGTTTGACCAGGGGGCTGGCAGCAGAGGTAGTGTTTACCAGAAACTCTGAGCAGAGGCCTTAAGCTTTACAACTTTTTCTCTGTCCCTGTAATTCAAACCTAAGGTATAAACTTCCTGAATTATCTGTCTGATTGAGCCTGGAAGTAGCATCTAGCGTGACATCCACGAGTAATTCTTCCCCGGCCTGTTCTAGCTCTTCTGAAGTCCATGAAGCGCCACTAACAACCCAGTTTTGTTTTGTTTTGTTTTCATTTTACTCATCACATTTTTCTTAGTTCCCAGGCATGGGTGTATAATAACCTTTGGTTTTTAGGTAGGGATGGGGCAAAGAGGTTAAAAAAAAGGATATCCTTTAGGTTTGGTTATAATAAGCAGACTGCAGCTCTGTGTACACTTTGCAGTTTATAGAAGTTACTTTATTTGTGTCATCATTTTTGCACAGGAGGCTCTTGATAAATGATGGATGCATGGTTGGACAGTTGAGTGGATGGCTATTTGATGAGTGGAGGCAAGGAAGGAAATAAAGTCTCTTTCCGTCTAACTTGGAGGGATGAGTTGGAAAAGGAGTTATTTTCCATTTAATTTTATTTTTGCAGTAATCCCCACGAGCATTTTCAGCCATGCCCTGCCTTCTCTGTTCTTCTTTGGGGGAGGTGCAGCTCCATCCCCCAAACATGAGACAGGAGAGGGGGGGCTAAGCTGCGGTCCGTGCCCATCTCTGTGGATGCCCTGCACTGGGGCCTGGAGGGAGGACACCGCGCATACAAATCTGTGGAACGCATTGTTCAGGATAAAAGGCCTCAACCCTGGGGTGCCCCTCGTGGGGCGCTGACTCGCTGGAGAGAGACACTCAGGCCTAGAGGAAATCGTGCCCTGGGAAAGCATATCTTTTAATGTAAAGATGTAAAACAGTTTAAAATGTGGACCTCAGTTCTCAGCATTAGCCTGTTACCATGAGGGTGATGTAATCAGACCGGGTCTTGATGAAAATGAAGACTTCTGGGGCGGGGCGGGGGAGGGATAGCAGCTTCCTACAGGTGTCTGAGTCACATGCCGCACGACCCACCCGTTTAAAGCGTGCAGCTCAGTGGCTTGTAGTCTGGTGCAGAGCTGGGCAGCCATCACCACGCCAGTATTCTTTCCTGGGAAATCCCACGGACAGGAGAGCCTGGCAGCCCATGGGGTCACAGTGAGCTGGACTTGGTGACTAGACCACCACCACCACACTCTTCAGAGGCTCAGAATCTTGAGGTGGAAACAGGCAGTCCGTCATCACAATCATTTCAGAATAGTGTCATCATTTCAAGAAAAAAAAAAAAAACTTCAGCCATTGCTCCTCCCACACACCCTCCATAATGGCCGCTTATTAAATCAAACGTGTGAGTCATTGCCCCGCTAGAATCTGCGCTCTCCTCCAGAGCACCGAGCGAGGGTGCCTGTGGGCTTGTCTGCAGCATTCGGGGGGCGGGGGGCCCTGTTCCCCTCCTAGAGGCAGAGTGTCCACGGGCCCACCTTCGCTGCTGGCATCCTCCAGAGCGTGTGTGTGACTGTGTGTGTCTCTGTGTTTGTGTGATTGTGTGTGTGTCTGTGTGTGTGACCAGCACACTTACAGAGCACACCCAGGGAAGAGCTCCACTTCAGGAGAGGAGGAGGGAGACCTGTGAATTTTGAAGCATTCTGTTAACATCTCTTTTACCTGAAAATGTCTTCTTTCTCGTGGAACTGCTTTTCCAGATGAGGGCCTTGGTGGGTGAGTCTTCTGCTTTACCCTGTTTCACAAGTGATTTATAACCTTGAGGCTGAGGCACTCCAAATGGGGGAAAATGTGTATAGCAAGAAATACCCGGTTAAAGAGACGGGGAGGGCAAACACCAGGCTCCTGTCTCTCTCCTTTTTCCTTCCAATGCCTTTTTCAAGCACTAAAGGGCCAAGACATTTTTAAATGAGAAACCTGTGGTGAGTATCGTTTCTTGTTTTCAGACACACAGCCATCTCTTGCCCTGGCGCGGCCATGCCCCACAGCACTTCTTTGAGATTTCAAGTTGCAGAGTGAGGACTGTCAGTTCTGGGTCGATAGATCAGAGCAACATCCTAAAGATGGATCAGGAAGGACGTGCCCAATGCCCGCCTGTGTATCTTTGGCACGCTCTTCCAAAACTAGAAAGCACGTTCTCCACACTGAATTCTCCCTTTGTCTTTATTAGCATCTTGGTATTCCTTTGCTGCACAAAAATGTAAAAAGCTCTGAACTTATCCGGTTCTGCTGCTGCTTTCAGACTGCCTTTGCAGCTCTCGAACCTTCAGTTTGCCCTTTGGTAAAACTCACTCAGCAGCGCTTCCCAAAGCACGTCCGTCCACCTGACGGTTTAAGTGTTGGTTATTCTGTCTTCTCATCACACCCCTAGAATGTTGTTGTTTAGTCCATAAGCTGTGTCCCATTTTTTTGTGACCTGGTGGACTGTAGCCTGGCAGGCTCCTCTGTCCGTGGGATCTGCCCAGTAAGAATACAGGAGGGGGTCGCCCCTTCCCTCTCCAGAGGGTCTTCCCGACCCAGGGCTGGAGCCACACCTCCTGTGCTGGCAGGTGGACTCTTTACACTGAGCCGCCAGGGAAACGCCCACTCCTCGGATATCAACTCCTAAAGACTGGGGTTCTCTTCTCCATTCATCCGTGTGTTCCCTGCATTTAAAGCAGGGCTTGGGTGTGGTGGGTGCTCAGTTAATAAAGGCTGAAGGATACGAGCACACGCAGTGCTCCGCGGAGTCGGGGAGCTGGACCTGGGTGATTCAGAAGGGCCCCTCTGGCTGTTAGCACTGGATCGTCCATGCCAAAAGCCCTCTCTGAAAACTTGTGGCACGTTTTTGTGTGTGTGGGAAGGACAGCTGGGTTTCCATATGCCCTGATCTGAACTTTCCGTGTTTCCCTTTTCTGTGATCTTAAGGAGGAAGCTATGTCTGGGAAATTTTCCTTCTTATATGGCTCTAAGGAGACGAGGAACGTGGTTTTTCTCTGTAGTCTCCTTTGAAGTGAAATCCGTATACACATCCTGTCCTGAAGGGCAGATTTCTTTCTGTGCGTGTGCACGGCCGCTTACCTAGTAACACATGCCCGGAGCCTGATGGGAAACCACACAGCAGACCTGAAACAGGTCTAGTCAATTTGCCTCTTCATACCCTTCACTCTTCACAAGATGTTCACGACAGTCTGTAGTTGAACTCTGGAGATATTTGGCCATAGGCAGATTCCCGTGTCTCTTTGCTTCCCCCAAGATACGGTAGAAGGACGTGTAGATGGCATTTGCAGGTATGAGGTAGACAGGGGGAAATATTTGAAGACTCCTGGATTATTTGGGGAAAGTTGCCGTGGGTTGCCTTTGTATTCCAAGGTCAGATTTAAGGTCAGGAAAGGCCAGTACCAAAATGATATGTTTCTAAGAAAATATTTTGTCTTCTGCAGGAACCTGATTTCATTTTGCCCGGTTTCTCAGGGTGCTTTTGCCTCACAGTTCTGTACAAATCAGATTTCTAGATACTTGGTGTTAAGGTTAACGGCCTGTCTCTACCAGCCGGTGATGAGCTGGATTCTGCGGGTCGGCTTGTTGTGGCTCTTTCCTCGGAGCCTCTCAGCGCCCCTGCAGAGAGATTTTCTCATGTAGCCAGCGCTGAATATAGCTTTTCGTTGTTTTCATTCTCCTGCGGGATGGAGCTTAGGGGAGCCCTAATGTGAACCGACGCGTCCCGGGGAGGGCACTCACGCAGGCCCACGGGCAGATGGAAGCAGACTCTGTGTTTAGATCCCGCCCTCCGAGTCGCAGGCGCCCGTTCACGGTGCTCCCTCACCTCCATGGGTCGTGGAAAATGGCAAGAATAGGATTGTCGGGGCAGTTCTTTGAGGCACTGTTACTGTGGTTGACACTGATCACTGCTGCTTCAGTTGCGTTCCATGAGGTCAGGCTTCCCACATTCACCTGTGGAAGGAGGAAGACGAGCCCCTCAGAGGAGAGAAGGGCAGCGTCACTGAGTGTGTGTGCACGCAGTCGCAATGCGGCCTCGTCTACTGCCGCGGCCACCAAGGATATACGCTTATAAAATAACGCAACAAGGCTGTGCTTCGAGGTTACGAAAGAACCTACCGGGGTTGTCAAAACTGTATCTGGGTTACGAATTGCTGCTCTGCTGCCAGCCCTCCTGAACAGAGGCTGTTTACAATCCAGCATGGCATCCTGTGCATCCGGAATGAAGAGTCAGCTCTTTAAAGAAAACATTACAAATGAAACCTCTGTTGTAGAAATCTGACTTCACCCAATGAGATGGCAGGTGTCATAGATGGCTGCTTATTTCCCAAGGTGGCTCAGAGGTTTCCTCTTGGTCCTGAGATATTTTGACTTAGCATTCAGACCTTGCCCTCTTCTTTTTTTTTTTTTAAAAAAAAAAGCAATGTTCTGATATGAAAATACATACACACTTCCTAACAATCACTTGTCTGACTCTCAGGGGTGTGAACCCCCGACCTCCTAGGAGGTGGAGTTTATTGGCCTCACTCCAGCCTCCTGCCCCACCAGGTTCTGACTTCTGGCTTGGACCATTTCATTTGCCACTCCCTTCGGGGGGCAAGAGGGATTGAAGAAAACTCTTTTATAAAGAAATTGTAAATCATGCCTCAATACAGCTATTAAAAATCACACCTGCACAAGCACTCTGATTAATGGACTGTGCCGCCACTACGTGAATACTCTTAAGTGGTTTTTAAAAATAGCTCATTTGCTAGGATGTTCTCGTTCAGGGTGTGTATTGTTGGGTGGTTGTTGTTAATGCATAACGTTGATAGGAAAAGATAGAGCTCTTACAGCAGTACGTGCTGTATGTAGATTGGATAATACTCCCTTCTCACTTTATGATGGTTTCTTGACTTTCTCCTTTGCTTTTCTCTGCTACTTAAGCATCAAGTCTCGGGCATTTTCCCAGTGTAATTGTTGATTAAGTGCTGCACATCCAGCGATGATTATGAGAAGATTACTGTATTCAGCGTTTAATCTTGTGAGTGTCAAATATTTTACTTTAATGGTATCTTTATTATTATTATTATTCATAGTTCTTTCTGTCTGAGTAATGCAATCAGGCAAAATAAAGGTTATACCACAAATTTGGCACCTTCAGAATAATAATTCTTTGTCTCAGGATGGAAAGTGCCACCTGCAGGCGGTTCTGAGGTGCTCGTGGGGACCCACGAAGGTGGGACTGGGAGTGTCTCAGGCCTCTTGTGCTCAGGAGGGAATCCAGAGCGGTCTGCTGGAGGCAGTACCAGGGGTCTCTCAGGGCCCGGGACCAGGCCTGGGAGCCGGAAGGCTGCCGAGGGTGCTGCAGCTGGCGCGCCCTCGCTGCTTCTCTGTGTGTCCTTGGCATCTCCTCCAACATTCTGCGTAAAGTGGTCAGCAGTCCAGAGCTTTCACGCTGAATGTCCTCTCTGGACGAGAGTGGTCCAGGTGGGCCAGCCGTCTTTTTTTTTTTTTTTAATTTTGTTGATTTATGTATTTTTAGCACCAAAAGCCTTTTGTATTTGGATATAGCTGATTAACAATGTTGCAATAGCTTCAGGTGATGAAGGGACTCAGCCAGACATACGCCTGTATCCATTCTCCCTCTCCCCCAGCCCACCCCGCCCCGTCCAGGCTTGGACCAGCCGTCTTCTGAGCTCAGTTCCCAATTCCCAGGAGCATCGGGGATTCTGACTGGAGTCGCTGTGGTCGCGTGACCGCCCCAGTCCAGTCAGCTGGTCCAGGAGAGCCGGCTCACATGTGAACCATGGCAACCAGGGTTCTCCTCGCCGGCGAGGGGAGGGACGGCTCCAGGGAGAGGCTCGCTGTGAAGGGGCTGGCGCCAGCAGCCGGGCTGGGTTTGTGTGCCTTTGTGAGAAGGCCGGTGACCCCGACTCGTCGTTCAGCCTTCGGAAGCGTGACCACCCCCACGCTTCTGCAGGAATCCCAGTGCGTGTTCTGGAGCATGGGTTGCTGAAGGGGGGACCCCCAAATGCAACTCCCAGGCGGCTGCTCATGGCTTAGCTGGGTGAAAGGAATCAATGGCATGAGAAACTCCGGTTACGCTTTCCACACAACCAGCAGACTTGCGGGTTCCTCTCCGAGGTACTGACGTCCCCGCTTCATAGATGGGGGAACTGCGGCTGGAAGGTAAATGTGCCACCTGGTGTCACGTCACTCGTTCCGGCTGTGACTCCACAAGGCAGGAGCGACCCTGGTGCTGGGTTTGGGTCGTGTCTCCATGAGCTGGCGGCTGGTGCCTTGTGGGCTTGTAGGAAGAGCAGTGGGTAGTTAATAGGGAACGGGCTGGTTACACATTGGCCTGAAATGGAAAATTCACTGGGAATAACCCACACGTTGAGTAATATTCATGCACATCGTGAGGACTTAACTTCGGCGTGAACTTTCTATATAGAAAACTAAAATCCGTCTAAACGTTTTGGTTGGACTTCGAGCCATAGGGTGGCATCACTTTGGCTAGAGGATGTCACTGGGTGGTGTTCTGACCGGTCCAGCCGGTGTCACCGTCTCCTCATCACTCAAGGGATGGCATTGTCTGTCATACGGGGGGATGTCGCTAATTGGAAAACTAGCTGATCAGTCAGTGCTGCCTAACAAAATCACAGAGCTGGGGAGGTTGGTGCCATTTCTCCAAGAGTGATTATTGTTGGGGGTGAGTATTGAGTGAGGGGGCGAAACCCTGTCTATACAGACGCTCCTGCTGTGGAAGGAGCCCTGGGCTGACAGCCTGGGTCCCGGGGGCCAGGCCCAGCCACTGACCGTCCGTGGGCCCCAGCACGATTGGCTCCCTATGTGTCCCCTGAGCCAGTGCCTCCGCACACCTGAGTGTGTGTGCTCGTTTATGCAGACAGGCACGTACCACGTACATTATTCTCGTCGTAAGGATCTTTCCGTATCAATGCATATAGACCTGGCCTTCTCATGGGCTCCAGAGCTTTTCACTGCGTGACTGCGCCCCCAGATTAAACCCTTCACTCAGTTCAGTTCAGTTCAGTTGCTCAGTCGTGTCTGATACTTTGCGACCCCATAGGCTGCCACACACCAGGCTTCCCTGTCCATCACCAACTCCTGGAGTTTGCTCAGACTCGGGTCCATCGAGTCGGTGATGCCGTCCAACCGTCTCATCCCCTGTCGTGCCCTTCCTCTCCCGCCTTCGATCTTTCCCAGCATCAGGGTCTTCTCCAGTGAGTCACTTCTTCCCATGGAGTTTCAGCCTCAGCATCAGTCCTTCCAAAGAACACCCAGGACTGGTTTCCTTTAGGATGGACTGGTTGAATCTCCTTGCAGTCCAAGGGACTCTCAAGAATCTTCTCCAACACCACAGTTCAAAAGCATCGATTCTTTGGTGCTCAGCTTTCTTTATGGTCCAACATCCATACATGACTACTGGAAAACCTATAGCTTTGACTAGATGGACCTTTGTTGCCAAAGTAATGTCTCTGCTTTTTAATATGCTATCTAGGTTGGTCATAGCTTTTCTTCCAAGGAGCAAGTGTCTTTTAATTTCATGGCTATAGTCACCATCTGCAGTGATTTTGGAGCCCAGGAAAGTAAATTCTGACACTGTTTCCATTGTTTTCCCATTTATTTGCCATGAAGTATGGGACTGGATGCCATGATCTTAGTTTTCTGAATGTTGTGTTTTATACCAACTTTTTCACTCTCCTCTTTCACTTTCATCAAGAGGCTCTTTAGTTCCTCTTCACTTTCTTCCATAAGGGTGATGTCATCTGCATATCTGAGGTTATTGCTATTTCTCCCGGCAATCTTGATTCCAGCTTTCGCTTTATCCAGCCCAGTGTTTCTCATGGTGTACTCTGCATATCAGTTAAATAAGCAGGGTGACAATATACAGCCTTGACGTACTCCTTTTCCTATTTGGAACCAGTCTGTTGTTCCATGTCCAGTTCTAACTGTTGCTTCCTGACCTGCTTATAGGTTTCTCAAGAGGCCAGTCAGGTGGTCTGGTATTCCCATCTCTTTCAGAATTTTCCACAGTTTATTGTGATCCACACAGTCAAGGCTTTGGCATAGTCAGTAAAGCAGAAATAGATGTTTTTTTTGAACTCTCTTGCTTTTTTCATGACCCAGCGGATGTTGGCAATTTGAATTCTGGTTCCTCTGCCTTTTCTAAAACCAGCTTGAACATCTGGAAGTTCACGGTTCACGTATTGCTGAAGCCTGGCTTGGAGAATTTTAAGCATTACTTTCCTAGAATGTGAGATGAGTGCAATTGTGTGGTAGTTTGGACATTCTTTGGCATTGCCTTTGTTTGGGATTGAAATGAAAACTGACCTTTTCCAGGCCTGTGGCCACTGCTGGGTTTTCCAAATTTGCTGAGAGGTTGAGCACAGCTCTTTCGCAGCATCGTCTTTCAGGATTTGAAACAGCTGAGCTGGAGTTCCATCACCTCCACTAGCTTTGTTCGTAGTGACGCTCCCTAAGGCCCACCTGACTTTGCGTTACAGGATGTCTGGCTCTAGGGGAGTGAAAACCTTCGCTCATCGTGGATGTCTCACCGTGTTGCGGGGTGGCGTTCTCTTGGTGTTCACTTCCTGAACTGCGTGGGGCTGAGGGCCGTTTGTGTCTCTTTTTCTGTGTATTTCCTGTTTGTGCGCTCCACTCATTGCTTTTCCCCTTGAATTTTTCTTTGTCTTTCCGCACCTCATTTTCCAAAGAGGTAATGATCCAAGCCTCAGTCAGTTCTGCACTGAGGAACATTTTAGCTGGGGAAGAGATCTGATGGGTTTTTACTCAGAAGTCCTTTACCCAGGAGAAGAGCCTGTGTCGGCAGTGGAGGCTGGCTCTGTTTGCCTGGTTCCTCTCCTCCCCAGGGTCATGGCAGTGGGGTCACGCCAAGCTGCTCATCAGGCCTCAGCCTTGGTAGGGGGAAAGCCTGCCTGATAGTGGGGCTGGGCCTGTTTTCGCTGGACGAACAAAAAGAGAACGTGGCCGCATGGGGCAGGATCATCCAGCTCTCTGCACGCTGACCTGCGTTCAAATCCTCTTGGCTTCAGTGTGTGCCAGCCGTGCGAACGTCTCTGGGCCACAGTTCACTCGTCTGTAATATGGGAATAATGATCGCGATGCTGCCAGGCTGTTGGTAGCAATAGAGGGAGCATCGTAGAGTCCCTGGCACGTGATGGGCTTTCAGAAACTGAGGCGTCCAGGGTTAGGGCCAGGTGACGCTCAGGACCGTCGCTGCCGTCACGGTCAGCCGGACGAGAGGCGGCAGGGGCCTGGGCCGAGACGGCGGGCTCGGCTGCTGAGATGGCCGTGCCACGTGGGCTGACCGTGTGATATGAGAGGACCGTGTCACGTGAGACTGACCGTGTTATGTTATATGAGAGGACCGTGTCACATGGGGCTGTGACTTCTGCACCATCCGCATCTTTGATGTAAGAATTTATTTGCACCTACATCAGTTTCTTTTGTCCTCTGACCATGATTTTATTACAGGCTTTGAGCCTCTGTGGCTACACATAGTACAGAATGCCCGTCCGGTTTTCTGGCCTTGAAAAGGCAGAGAAACTTGAAAGTACCCTTGAATTCTTAGTGGGAAAGATATAAAAACTCTCCTTCTCACCCTGCCTCCCCCAAGAAGTCTTAAGAGATCAAAACAAATAGATCTTTGTCTCTGCATCCTTTAAACCCAACTTAAGAAATTAACAAAGAAAGATGGAGGGACTGAAATAAGACTCCCAGAGAAGAGACGGACGCCTCCTGATTGATTCCCACAGAGCTACTAGTTACCTACAGCTAGGAAAATTACCTGCTTGGAAATACCAGTCCAGCTCTCTGGCTTCACAGGAAATAGTCACTGCGTCTGGCTGGAAAAGCTCTTAGGGAGGAGAGTGGAGTGAATTACAGCCGACTGGTTAGCACCATCTCATTCATAGATTTCTGCCTTTTCCTCCCGGTGGATCATCCGCAGTCTCCTTTTTAGTATTATCATCGTTTGTTTTAAATCTTCATGTTGCTATAGCTGGGTGTATGTTAATTACCAGCATTCCGTAATTATGTTGTCTATTTGCCGTCTCTTTCCATGGTGGCAAGAGCAGTAAGCTAGAATTCTTCCAATAGCAAGAATTTTAATTTGTAATTCCATCCCCCCGAACCATTTAGAGACTGATACGTTTCACTCACACTCCAGATGCAGCTCAGTGACTGCATCAAGTTTTAAGCTCAGAAACGCCTCGGTACTCCTCGAGATTCCTAAGATTTTGGTGGTATTCATTCAGTCTGCAACCATTTATTGCGCAGCCGCTGCACACGCGGTGCGGAGGATATATCTCTGAATAGAACAGACACAGTAAAGCACCCTGTGGTCCGGGAACAGACGGGCTGCCTGCTGACCCCTAGAACCACGTGTCCAGCTGGCGGCAGTGTGTGTGTCTCCTAGGCTGCTGAACACTTGCCTGCTCCCAGCTCTGTGATAATGAGGAATATGGTAAGAAGTTAGAAGCCACTGGCAATCAAAGCTATTATTTCACATTAAAGTCCCCTTATATGATACTGGCAGCTGAGTCGTACATGCAAAACATGATAGAGATCATCAGATTAGTTCCAGACATCCCAGATTCTGCGTGCCAATTAAAGCAGAGGTGCGTCAAGCTGACCCCGTCAGGAATCAAGGCTGGGATTCGAGGGTGTGTTCCTGATGTCTGGGTCAGGTGAGCAGAGGGACTGTTGATAGCCCCTGCAGCCTCACGCCTCACACGGAGGTTCCTGTGCCCGAGATTATCACCGGCCCCTGGGGATGATCCTCGAGACTGGACCGTCCTGGTGCTGTGAATACAGACGGTGGGTACTTGCACAGTGTCTGGAGAGCAGGTGAGAGGAAAGGATCCGTGACAGTGATGTCGGAGCGTGTCCTGCTGGTGGGTGATGCTGAAAGAGCAGCTCCTTACGGGCCAGGGGGTCTGGGGGAAGTTAGGCGGTTGGGAATACTTTATCCAAAAAGGCTTACAAGTGAGCTCCACAGAGTCCTGCTCCATCCCACACCTCTGGTTGCCGCAGAGCACCAGGCTGAGCTCACTGGGCCAACACAGCGGCTTCCCACTGGCTGCCTCTTTCACACATAGTTGTGCATCTCTGTCAACACCACAAGGCTCTTACTGCATCTTTAAAATATCACAGGTAAGACTTAGGAATCATTTAGCATCTTATTGTTTCTGTAGCTGGAAACCTTAGATCTCATTCATCACCTGCTGAACCGATCCTTTGGCACAGGCTTGTTGCCATCTAAAATCTCCCTGGTATCCTTGTCTCAACTGTTGTGGCCTGCTGAGTCAAAGCCACTGAAATTAATGCAATTTCAGTGTCATTTTCTTTGGGAATTAACTCACATTTCTGGCCTTGAGATACTGACCAAACAACATCTGGCCTCATCTGAACCCGGCTCATTTTTTTTTTTTTTTTCTTTTTTTTGCCCAAGAAATTTCAGATTTCAACAAGAAACTTGTTCTCCTGAATAATGACATTGATGGGAAGATGAGCGTTCACAGGCCTCCTCTTGTTATGGAAGCACAGCCTGACAGTCTTTATCATGTACCGTATATGATACAAGTAGTCACAAAGTAGCCAGTTTCTATTCCCTCTGCCCCCCACTTGTCAGCCTGGAACCCCTGTAGTTTCTTTCCAAGGAAATTGTGATCTATATTGAAATGATTGAAGTCCCTCCGAAGGGTTCTTCTGAGGTGCTTCACAGTAATGGTATGACCCTTCCGAGTGATGTCAGCATTTTCTGGAATGTCAGAAGTCTAATCGTTGAGGATGGAGTTCCTTCTCACAGTGGAGACAACAACGAACCATTTCTATTTTTAATTAAACTTTCTAAGATAACTGTAGATTCAAATGCAGCTGTAAAAAATTGTAATACAAGGAAATTACGTTTTTCCTGTTGGTGACATCTTACAAAACTATATTATAATATACATAACCTCATCTGTATAAAAGAACCTTACTAGGGTTTCGATAGGCATTGTATTAAGCCTGTTAATCGGTTTGGGGGCAGTGACGTCTTTACTGTGTTGAATTTTCTAGTCCAAGAACATGGCATGCCTCCGTGCCATACATTCCATTTCTGAGAATCTTTGATTTCTCTCATTTGCATTTTGTAGTTTTCAACATGCACGTCCTATACATATTTTGTTATATTTACACCCAAATATTTCATTTTTATTGAACAGTTGTAAATGGTATTATTTTTAAATGTTGGGTGTCCACTCATTCATTGCTAGCTTATAGGAATACAGTTTATTTTGTATATTTGCCTTGTATTGTGAGACTTTGCTGAATACACTTGTTAGTTCTAGGAAGGTTTGTTTTTTGGGGTTTTTTTGTTTGTTTCTTTGTTTGTATGTTCCTTGGGATTTTCTATATAGTTCAGTTCAGTCGCTCAGTCGTGTCCAACTGTTTGCGACCCCATGAATCACAGCACACCAGGCCTCCCTGTCCATCACCAACTCCTGGAGTTTACCCAAACTCCATCGAGTCGGTGATGCCATCCAGCCATCTCATCCTCTGTCTTCCCCTTCTCCTCCTGCCCTCAATCCCTCCCAGCATCAGGGTCTTTTCCAATGAGTCATCTCTTCGCATGAGGTGGCCAAAGTTTTGGCGTTTCAGCCTCAGCATCAGTCCTTCCAGTGAACACCCAGGACTGGTCTCCTTTAGGATGGACTGGTTGGATCTCCTTGCATTCCAAGAGATCTCTAGATAGACAGCCCTGCAAATAAGGGCAGTTTAATTTTTCCTTTTTGATTTATATGCCTTTATTTCATTTTCTTGCCTTATATCACTGGCTGTGTTAAATAAGAATAACAGCACTGTGTTAAATAAGAATGGTGATAGCAGACATCTTTGCCTTGTTCTCAATTATAGGGAGAGAGTGTTTAGTCTTTCCTCATTAGGCATAATGTTAGCTGTAGGGTTTTTGCTTGACAAGTTGGATAAATCCCTTTCTATTCTGTTTGCTGAGCACTGTTTATCAAGATTAAGTTTTACATTGTTCATTTGCTTTTTCTGCATCCACTGATATGATACGCTTTCTCTTTCATAGCCTGTTGATATAGTCAATTACTTTGATTGACTTTGGAATACTGACCCAGTCTTGCATCCCCGGAATAAACCCCACTTAGTCACAGTATATAATTCTGTTTAAATATTCTTGAATTATAATTGTTAATATTTTGTTAATTTGGTCTGTAACTTGTCTTTTGTATGCTCCTTAGCTGGCGTGCTTTCTTCTTTCTGCCTTTCAGAGTCTTCTCTTTTTTTTGTCTTTTATTTAATGTCCACCATTTCTAGTTATATGTAGTGGGAAGAATAGGTTAAAGTACGTCTGTTCCCTTTCCTGGAAGCAGGCGTCCCTTCGGATGGTCAGTTTTTAGGTGTACTTTTAAGCAGCTGTATAATTTACTATCAGAAGGAAAGAAATTCCTGAGTTCAGGCCTTGGTGAATAAAGGAATCCCATCAGATTTCCAGTTTGACTTGCTTGATTCTAAAAGAAGCTGAACAAAGAAATTCCGCCTGAGCGAAAAGGTATAACCACACTAACTTCTCAGCATCGCTTCCAGGCTTCCCTGTTAGGGTCACCCAGGTGTCGGGGACGTTATGCAGGCCCTCACCCCAGCAGATCAGTGCATGCCAATGGGAGCCTTTTGATGAACGTCAGTCCACAGTGGTACCAACAGCATCCATTTCAGTTTCGTTTCCTGCAAGCTGCTGGTAATGCCAGATATTCAGAAGAAGTTGCTGCAGGCCCTGCTGCCCGCCCTCGGGTGCTTGTCATAGTTATTCGCCAAATGATTGTGTGTCAGAGGGGGCCCGAAACTTAGGTCAAGGGGAACTTGGCTTCTCCTGGAGACTGATGATACTGACTGCTCAGGGAGGTGAGTTCTCAGAGGGTCAGTGAGAATCTCTTCTGCACCAAAGGAGCTCTTGTTCTTTACCTTCGGTGGTTAGCTTATCTTTCAGCCTTTCTTACGATTTCCAAGAAGTACGGCCTGGTAGCAAAGGTCACCCAGATTCAGTGGGGGAAGTGATAGGCCCCCCTGGTTTCAAAGGTCCTCTCCGTGGTGAAGTTTTCAAAACAGCTGATATTTCCTCTCATTCTCCTCTTATCTTCCTTTCCTTTAGCAAATATTTGCATGCACCTGCCGTGGGCACAGTGATTGAGTAAGAAATGACCCCTGCTCACAAGGAGTGATAGGCAGAGGAAGGTACATAGGGCTGTAGTTCGAGGTCACCCAGGAGCAGACAAAATGCCATCAAAGGTCAGATGCAGGTGACCTGGTTTTTCGCTGGTGAAATCGGAGCTGTCACTTCTAGAGCTGGGAGGATTTCAGCAGCCGGGGGTGGAGGTGGGGCTGCTGGCAGTGGGGCCTGGGAGGCCAAGAGAGGAGGCATAGACGTGTCCAGGGAGCGGAGCATGTGGGCTGACCTGGGCAGAGAATGGTACTTTCCTGACCAGCGCTCCGCTGCCCAGCCATCGGAAATAATCATCCTTCCCCCACGTAACCCTGAGAACCATAATGTCTTCCCGCTCACATTTCTCCTTCCACTTTGGTGGCCATCCTTCATTTGTGCGCTTGAGTTGAGACTTCCAAATGTGCTTACCTCCCTCACAGTATGGCTTAATGGCACCCCCCCATCCCCCGCCAGCTATGTCGAAGTCCTAACCCTCCCACCCACGCCCTCCCCACGCCCCAGTATCTGGGACTGTGACCTTATTTGGAAGCAGGGTCTTTGCAGATGGAATCAGTTTGTGTCTTGTTGTCTAGATAAGGTCATCAGAGTGGGCCCTCACCCACGGTGACTGGTATCCTTATTAGTGGAAGATTTGGACACACACACACACGTGAGAGAAACTCCATGAAACCACAGGCAGAGCCTGGAGGGCTGCAGCTGCAAGCTCAGTGGGGCCAGGATGGGCGACCAGCCCTGGGAGAGGCGAGAAGCATTCTCTCCTACAGGTTTCAGGGAGGGCCTGGCCCTGCCAACTCCTTCGTCTTGGACCTCCGGCCTTCAGACGGTGAGATAACACATTTCTGTTGTTTTAAGCCGCCCGGTTTGTGGTGCTTTCTTATAGCAGCCCTTGTTGCTGTTTAGTCGCTGATTTGTGTCTGACTCTCTTTGACCCGACCCCATGGGCTATAGCCTGCCAGGCTCCTCTGTCCATGGGATTCTCCGGGCAAGAACACTGGAGTGGACTGTCATTTCCTTCTCCAGGGGGTCTTCCCGTGCTGCTGCGTTGACAGGTGGGTTCTCTACCACTGAGCTGCCAGGGAAGCCCTGCAAACCAAGGTGCCCGTGCGCACCCAGCCCTGCAGTCGGGAGATTCACCGTGGGTTCTGCCCCATCCGTCTGGGCAGTTCATCTGTGCCTGTTGAGGTCAGGTCGGTGGCTCGCAGGCAAGCTTTGCAGGAATGAGATGGATTCCGTGGTTCTCTGGGGTGTCCGTGGAGGACAGTGAGCTGGTTACAGGCAGTGGGGGGAGCCACACAGCCTACAGTGATACGGTTCCCATCAGAAAACTGGAGTAGACTGGCCTCAAAGCATTCTAGGGCAGGGGTCTTCCCTGGTGGTACGGTTGTCAAGACTGTGCTTCCACAGCAGGGGCACGGGTTCAATCCCTGGTCGGGGAACTGAGATATCACAGGCTGCATGGTGCAGCCAAAAAAAAAAAAAAAAAGAAGGTGTTTTAGGGAAAAAGACTTGAGTTTGTTGCCTCCATCTCTTCCTCCTGCCAGATGCTGAGGAGCCCTGGGAGCAATGTCGTGTGGCCCTTCCAAAGCCACCCCGAGAGTGAGAATCAGGGCTTGAACTCAGACCTTAAATCTCACGTCTCACGTCCAGACCACTGAGATTTCTGAAGAGACTCTAAAGTCTGTGGTTCTGACTTCAGAAAGTTTTCTGGGGGAGCACAGAATTTTAAATTACACCTTTAGATTATTCTGTACTTACCAGGGAAACAAAAAGAAGAGGGATTTTTAAAAAGAAAAAGCAAAAAAGAGGAGCAGATTGAGCTTCAGGAATGGGATTTGATAGCATAAGTACCTGCATCTTTAAAATAAAGGACTCAAAAGTATTTAGTTTTAAAATCCACTCCTAGCCTCAAGTGGACGGAAAGTCCCAGCTTGCAGGTTCGTTCATTAACCGTCTGACCCACACGTTGCAGGCAGAGGGTAGAATGTATAAAATGAGCAGCTGTTACATGACCTCAGACGCCACAAGCCGCACTTTGGCCTCATTCTGAGTTTCCCGTCCCTCCGCAGGGTGAAGCAGAGCCCCTAACGTCGTTTCAGTAGATCTCACCTTTCCAGACTTGGTTTGAATCTGGAGTGTGGGGTGCCGGGGTAGACTCACTACGGTAGCGTCAGTGACCACCCAGCGTCTTGGCAGCTTTAAGTCAATATCTCTTTTAAAGGCTCCCGGGAATGTCGCTTAGAAGGCACCTTGCTTGCCTGAGTGTCCTTTTGTGTTGGGTGCCCTCGAATGAATTTCTGTCAGGAGGACATGAAGGAGGCCCAGAGAGGAATCGTTTTGCTCGGCAGCACACTTTGAAAGCAAGGAGGGGTTATTGTTATTTTGTTGTTGTCGTTGTGACTATTGTTGTTTCTTGGGTTCCTCCAACAAAGATGTGGCGTGTGGCTTTCAAAAGACTCTCCGGGCAAATGCTTCCTGTCACCAGTGATCAGCGCCCTGCCCCTTCGAAATCGAGAAGTGGCTTTATGAAATGATAGTGACCCTGCCAGGCGCTGGGAACCAGCCTCTCCAAGAAATGGACGCTTCCCTCCTCTTCTGTCCCCCGGTGCGTCCCGCGAGTACCATTGCGTTAAGCAGCTGTCACCCCGAGATGGGGTTGCTTCACCCGGGCTGTGGAAAAACAAGGCTAGAAGGGCAGAGGCTTCTGCTGATCATGAGCAAGGGGGCTTAGTTAAACCAATACTGAGAGATGGTTTTGCACAACTCTCGGCTCCTGTCACTCCCAAAGAGGTGCCGTCTCAGCCCTTGTTGGCACGGACACAGGTGAAGCTGCATCAGGACCTTCGTTATATACCCCTTCCCCGTTATACAATTAAGGGTCCTGTTTTTTCTTGCCCTGGTTTACATCGATTGAAATGGGGACAGAAGATCGCAACATTTCATAGTTTCCTGTAATAGCTGGGGCAGTAATGTTACAGATTAAAGCGCAGGGGACCTGTGGGTTGTCAGCCGTGCTCTGATGCAGGATAAACTGTGTACGTGAGACAGTCTGTGTCTGAAGAGTAGAGAATGCGCTCAGACACATCGTCCCCCAGGTGAGGAGTTTGAAAGGACTGACTTTCAGATGCTGGCTTGTAAGAACCTTCTGGTCTCAGCCCATGTGTGTCTCTAGCTGGTCAGCACCCCGAAGCTGGCCGAGGCCTGGAAACGCACAGCACGGTGGGGACTTTCAGGGCTGCTGTGAGGCGGCTCCTGTGACTTTGTCCACACCTAGCCCGGGTACAAGTAGGAGACATTGCAACCCAAGGGCAGGTAGGGTCCTGGAGACTTCAGCCCACGCTCACCTGCAGCAACCAGCTCACCCACCTCTGAAGCGGCTCCGAGCCCCTGCGCCTACCCTGGCCCCTCCCGGTTGTGTCAGATATAAATGTGGTTGCCGTTGTTGGCACGTCCCCAGCCAATGGAGCAGACCTGGAAACCAGTTCCCCTGCGGTCCCCTCCTCCCGTCCATGCCCCCCTGCAAGCCTGCAGAGGAGCAGGTCTGTCCAAGGCCCCAGCTCAGAGACACCCCAGGGAAGGTGGCAAGGACCCAGAACCACGACCCCACGGTGCGGCCATGCCATTACCCGACTTCCTCCCGACTCCAGATGGGAGGGCTCTGTGTTGTCCCTTTCGGGGCCCCGGCACCCCAGCTCTCTGGCTGGAGCCTTCTGAACAGCTCTGGTCCTCAGGGCGTGGTGCCCACATCCTGCTCCAACAGGACTGCGGTCGGTCGTCAGTGGCGTGAAGGACACGCCTCTCTCTCTGCCGGCGGATGCAGCCCGCGCCTCGCCCCTCCCAGCCACGTGGACCTGGGCGCACCGCACTCCCTTCTCAGCTCCCGCCAGCCCCCCAACCCCCAGGCCTGGACTCTCCGGACCTGAAGGATTCACTGTGGCCCAGAGGCCAGGCTCACTTCTTTCTGCAAAACAGTGCTGTTTCGCTTCAGATATTTCCTGAGAAGCAAGTACTAATGCCAAATGTGGTGGTAGGTAATTTCAGTTTTTCTTCTTCATGCCCTTCTCTCTTTAAATCAGATTATCTACAGTGAACATGTCCTGTTTGTTTTAGTTGGAAAGAAAAAATATATAGATTGTAAAATAGCAGCTGGGGAGACAGCATATAAAAACAAGGAGTCTTTTTTTTTGTTCAGCAAAATAGCAACAGTAAGATCATCCCAATGTAAATCAATGCAAAAATATTAGGCAGCCCTGCTCCTCCTCATCAGGTAACAAATGGCCTTTCACAGGTGAGATGAGGTGGAGCGTTACCGTCAGCCTCGGTCCTGATGTTTTTGCAGAGCTGCTGGTACGTTCTACTCTGGTAGACAGCATGGGGACTTATTACAGGGTTGTTGGGAGGCTCACATGAGAAAATAGATGTGAGGGTACTTTATAAATGGAAGCTATTATTTTCAACAAAAAATAGAGACCTTCCATCTACTCTGGGAGTCAAGGCAGAGCACTGTTAGGAGGTTTATACCGTCTAACACAGGGGTGGATGTGACCATTTATGATCTAAGAACTTAAGTTCATCTGTTCGTTTGATAAATATCTACTGGGGTTTGACCCAGTTCTTGGTGCGTGGGATTCATCAGTGAAGAAAACAGACACAAATTCTTTCCTCATGAAGCCTGGTGAGAAAGAGGAGAAACCGAAAACGACTTAAGAAATGAAAAAAGTCAAAGCAACAACAGCAGTAGGTGACACTCCAGTCGTGCTTACTTTGTGCCAGACGTGAATTTAATATGTTCAATCCCAAATACTGGGCTTCCCAGGTGGCTCAATGGTAAAAAAAAAATCCACCTGCCAATATAGGAGACCTGGGTTTGATCCCTGGGTTGGGCAGGTCCCCTGGAGGAGGAAAAGGCAACCCACTTGAGTATACTTGCCTGGAAAACCCCATGGACAGAGGAGCCTGGTGGGCTACAGTCCGTGGAGTGGCAGTCAGATGCGACTGAGCACGCTTGCTCACACTGTAATAGTCTTATCCCCCCACTGGGGGAAGATGTCCCGTCGAGAGGTGAAGCGACTTGCCCAGCATCACACAACTAATGAGACTGGCACCGGAGACCTGGCCTTCGTCACCGAGGAAATCAGTGGGTGAGGAGCCAGTGGAGAATGAGCATAACAGGCTAAGGGGCTGTCCACTCAGGAGACATTCCTGAGCGCTCTGTGCCTGGCATCGTGTTGGATGCCTGGGATGTGTAAATGCAGGAGCGTCATCCCTGCGTGGAAGGGTTCGCAGTCTCCCGGGGAAGATGAGGGGTACAGAGACGTATCAGCAGACCATATGGAGGGGTACAGCCTCCCTGTTGGTTGCCGAGGACAGCAGAGGTGCCCTGCTATAAAAGCATGGGTTTCCGTAACACTTGTGTTTGTTGACTTGTCAAATCACTTCTCTGACACTAGTGACTTCACGGCCTCGCTACCTTCCCTTTGTCCAAAACCCATTGATCATGGTGCTGTTCCCTCTCTCACTGCGGAGCTTCTAGTCTGAGAGGCTGATCAAGCCAGCAGCTACTTTAATTAAAGACTCCAGGCCTCACGGCCCAGGGCCTTGGCCTCCTCGAGCTGACCCGCCCATCTGCACCAGGTGGGCCCGTGCGGGTCCCCTGATGCCCATTTGCTGTGGCTGGTGCCGGCGTTGTAGCCGTCGTTCATGCTTTTGAACGTCACCTTTCCTCTCATCTCTTGTCTGCCTCTGAGAGGGTCACACACAGGGACCACCCTTAGCATCCTCTGCCTGTCCCCTGCCCTGTGGTCCTCCATCCCAGCACTGGCAGGGGTGGGCCAGGGAGACCCCTTGCCTCCTGAAGATAAGTCCTGGCACATGTTTCCTGCTAACGAGGGGTCGGTAGCATTTGGTTCCTGCCCAAATGCAGCCTGTTGAGGATCACAGACTTCAGAAACACTCTGGTGCTGTAGGATTTTTGTTTGTTTGGGGTCATGTTCCTTCCTCTGCTTCTTTTGTCCGACAGAGTCCTTGAACTCTCATGAGTGCAGGAGAGAGAGGTCCTTCCCACTCAGCATCCATTGCAGGTCAGGCCTGCCCTGCCCTCCATGGGGCAGCTGAAGGCTGTCTCTCCGTTAGGCCCCTGGTGGTCGTTTTGGTTGCTGATGAGAAGGCCAGGCCCTTTATGACTGCTATTTCACCTAGTTCTCAAGACAACCCATGTTATGGTGGAGAAAACCCAGGCTCAGAGAAATAAAGTAACTTCCTCCCAGGCACACAGGAAACAAGTAAGTAGAACAGGGACTTAAACCCAGATTTTTACATTTCTACTTGTTTTCTTTCCAATATATCACTCCAAGAATGTTTGGGTTAGAAAGTCAATTTCTTTTTGGTGTTGTTATATTAGTTTGAACAAGTTCTTTTTTGTGGAGAAATGAACTGAATCTATCTTCCTAAAAGTGCCTTTTTTAAAAACACTTAAAATACTTCCAGGTTCCTACAAGCCATGTTTCTGGTTTTGCTTGTTTGCAAAGTTTTTTGTTTTGTGTGTGTGTGTGTGTGTATTTTTTTTGTTTGTTTCCTGTAATTAAAAGCTAGAAGAGACAGGGTTGAAGGTGTTTTTTTTTTTTCCCTAGTAAAACAAGAAATTGCCTTCTCTCTTCAGATCTATGCTTTCCTCTCCTTCCAAGCAAGTCAAAGATGAAAATAATAGCTCTATCTTACAGATTCAGAATGAAATAAATTATTTAAATTCCTAATTTAAACTGTGCAAATAGACTGACAGGTGGTCCTTATATCCTGTGACCTCATTAGTTTGTCAGATATTACCAAGTTTTGCAGTAAATTGCATCAACCAGACAAAAAGATAGGTTCATAACTATGCGTCCAGGATCACTTGCAGTTCATTGATAGGGTTTAGAGGGTCTAGACAGATCCCTGAAATTGTCTTCAAAACCTGTGTCCTCCTGAGCTATTCTGATTAGAGATTCCTTCTTTTTCATCAGTCCTCAAAGACACGGCCACCATATCGACGTTTTCAAACAAGACATATCTGTAATCTCACAGTTTCCCTAGGCCGGGAGTCCAGGGTTTCACCAGCCAGCAAACAAGCATCTTAGGCCTGTGGTCCTTTCCAGGGTTGAGTCCTTCTTCAGGTTCATGCAGTTGCCGCCAGAGTTCAGGTCCTTGTGGCTGCAGGGTGGAGATCCCCTGTTCTTGCCGGCTGTCTGGTGGGGTAGAAACCCACCTAGTTCCTGCCCCGTGGCCCCCTCCCATACCCTCACCGTCCGGCCACTACTTCAAGGCCCGCAGGAGAACCCCTCATTCCAGTCTGCCACGGCCCGGTCCGTGTGATGCAACGACCTGGGAGGAGACTGCCCCTCGCCTTTGCTGCATTTCATTCCTAGAAGGAGGGAGACTGCAGGAGGCCATGACCCATCGGCGGTCACCTTGGTCTTCGTCACTGTAACCTCCTAAAAACCGAGAAGAACCAGTGCTCTGGGATGACGTCCTACAAGCACGTCATGCAGTCACTGAGGGGTCCTGCCACAGCCACGGGAGCAAACCCACCAGGGCCGGGTGGGGAAAAATTGGTCACCTTTGTATCTCAATGGAGTTGGTGCCGTAAATGAGAGAAAAGCGCTGATTCTAGGGCTGGTGGGAGAAGGTCCGCAGCAAGCAGGCTTTACGGTGTGTGTCGGTATCGTGACCACGCTCACTCTACTGTTTGAGCCACAGATCACGGTGTGGAGCAGTGGGAGGCAGCCAGACCCCAGAACAGCCTAAACCTCGTCACTCCCGGCGCCGAGGGGGCCTCCGCCCGTTGACTGAGATCAAGCTTGGTTTACTGGGAGTCTCCTTTGGAGTTAATGAAAAGGTCGACATTGAGCTGGAGCTGGTCTCTGGTGGAGTTCAGTAGGAGCTTCCCAGAGCTGCTCTTTCCTCTGGCTGTTTTCTGATGCCTTAGTTCTGCCGGGCTGCCGTTCACAGCAGAGCCCCCACAAGCTCGGCGCTCCAAAGGGCAGACGCCTGTGCTCTCACGGCCCGGAGGCTGACCGTCCGGGATTGGGTGTCGTCGGGGCTCTGCTCCTGGGACGCTGGGTCCCAGGCCTCCCCCCAGCTTCTGGCACTCGCTTTGCTCCGGGGACACCGCTCCCCTCGTCACACGGCCTTTCCCCCGTGCTTCTGCTGTGCCCTTCTCACCAGGCAGGTTGGATTGGGGGCCACCCTCCTCTAGTGTGGGGGAGGGCATGGCAGTTCCCTCCAGCCTTCTCGCCTGGAGAACCCCATGGGCAGAGGAGCCTGGCGGGCTACAGTCCACGGCGTCGCACGGCGTCGGACAGGACTGGGCGACTTACTCGCACTCACGCGCTGCAGTATGACCTCATCTTTATCAACTACATCGGCAACACCCCTACTTCCTGATACGAGAATGTTCTGAGATGCTGGGTGGGACACCCACGTGCTGACTAACTGGATGGGTGGGTGTGGGGGCAGTGGGCCCAGTTCTCCTGGTAACCGTTGATGGGGAGTCAGTGCACTTTTCCTGAAAGTCCTCCGTTCTAGCAGGTGGCTCCAGGTCTCCCTGGGGACTGAGAGCCTCCCTCTCTCTCCACCCTCTCGTTTGGGGATTTCCTCTTTTCTCACTAGAGTGGCACCCTTGCCTTTTGGACTTAATTTAAAACATAAAGCAGCCCTCACCCTGTTTCTGGGGGTGGGATCCTGTCCAGAAGTCAGTTACCTGCCAGCTTCACCTGTAGGGTAAGTGGGGAATAAAGAACCAGGCTCACAGAGAAAACAGAAAGAGCTGAGCCAAGATGCCCCACCATAGACCTGGCACAGATCCTCCTAAGAGTCTCCTGGGGACTTGCCCTCGCGTCCTGGTAACCTTTCCTTTACACAGAATTCTAAGGGGCTTTCGGAATCTGAGCTTCCAGTTCACAGGACAGCAGAAGCGTGAGTGTGTGTGACAGACGCAGGGCGCCATGGGCTGGGAGGGAGCTGCAGAGACCCTAACAAGGGAATTCCAAACTAAATGCAGTGGAAGCATCACTCGTGTCACGATCCCTCCATGGATGTGTTAGTCGCTCAGTCATGCCCGACTCTTTGCAGCCCCATGGACTGTAGCCCGCCAGGCTCCTCTGTCCATGGGACTCTCCAGGCGAGAGTCCTGGCGTGGGCTGCCATGCCCTCCTCCAGGCTGATGCACGGCTGGAACCTGGGTCGCCCCCGTCATGGATGCCTCCCGCTGAATCCCGGTGTTGCTTTGTGCCTTCACTAGTCCGTCCTCTGTTTTCTAACCATCTGTGTGCACTACCGTGTCGACGGTGGTGGTGGTTTAGTCACTCAGCTGTGTCTGACTCTTCGTGACCCCATGGACTGTAGCGCGCCAGGCTCCTCTGTCCATGGGCTTCTCCAGGCAAGAATCCTGGCGGGGGCTATCATTGCCTGCTTCAGGGGACCTTCCCGACGCAGGGATCGAACCCGAATCTCTGGGGTCTCCTACATGGCCAGGCGGATTCTTACTCGTGTCAGCTGGGAAGCCTCCTTCCACCGTGTATACAGATTTCAGTCCCTCCTACCAGATGCTTGGAAGAGCCCAGACATACTCAGTTATGCCTAACGGTATACCCGACACACAGCAGGTACACCTACTTAAATTCTTGTTGAAGACTGGGTAACTAAAAAGGATAATTTTTTGGGTGGACAGTAATTAGGTAAGATAATTCAGGTGCCTAGTAATTTCAGGCATGGTGGAGTTTCAAAGTATTTTGAGCAAAAGAAGATTGTTCTGGTATCTCTTTTTAAAATTAATTTTTATTAGTTAGAAAATCTGTAACCTTACCTTTCCTTAGGCTTTTAAGAACTATTCAGACATCTCATTATTTTACTTATAAGCTAACAGTTTTTAACAATGACTTTTAAGGGGACCTTTTATTAATGTTTGGTTTGATTTGCAAACTTAGCTAATTAAACTCCTTTAAACATTTTAAACTGCATTTGTAAAGGAAATCGACCATATTAAATTTGTAAGTACTGAACTGCCTGACTCAACAAACAGGCCTCCCAGAGCACTTAAGCAATTCTTATAAATCTAATTAGGCTTATGAGTATGTTACACCTTATGGTCTCTTAAGTTTTCTTCTACTGTTTATGACTTCAGTGAGATTTTGACTTAAAATCAAAGTCTAAACTGGTTAATTTACATTTTAAGTTGACATTTCAAAGCTGATCATTATTATTTGCAACCTAATTCTCTTAATTGTAACAAATATTTAAAATACTGGATCTGCATTGGTTTCTTTTTTAAAAAGAAAGATTTGACATATCTAGTCTTCCTAAATATTTTTGTGCTTTATTCTGAATCTCTTTTGTATTTAAAAGTGCTCACTCACATTGTCCAAGAAGGAAAAGGAGGACACCCTCCCCTCTGCCTTCTAGAACCTTCTACACATCAGGGATCTTTGGAAGCTTCTGTTCACCAGCATCCAGCCGCGCCCCCCTCCCTCATGACTGTCCAGGGGAGGAACCGCTCCCGGTGCTTCTTGGAGGGACCTCGCGGGTGCTTCTGGCATCCTTGGGAGAGAAAATGGAAGCAGTCTGAGGCTCCTGGAGGTTGTCCCGAGCACAGAGCCAGCCTTAGGCTGTCTAGATTTTCTTTACCCCAGAGATGTTTGGGGCTTCCCTGGTGGCTCAGAGTGTAAAGAATCCGCCTGCAGTACGGGAGACCTGGGTTCGATCCCTGGTGGGGAAGGTCCCCTGGAGGAGGCAGTGGCAACCCACTCCAGTATTCTTGCCTGGAGAATCCCAGGGACAGAGGAGCCTGGCGGGCTACAGTCCATGGGGTCACAAAGAGCCGGACACGACTGAGCGACTGATTCTCTTACTTAAAGAGGTTTGCAAAGATGGACAGACAGGCCCGCAACTCCAGGGGAGCCCTCAGCGACTGATCCTGGGAGGTCCTGCCCCTGGTCCTCACAGCCGTCCGTGGACGGGGCCTGCGCTGCGAACCCGCCCCACCCAGAGCGCTCCTCCCCCGGGAGGCTGGCCACCAGGAGCGCCGGCGCGGCTTCCTTCCCACCTGGGTCCTGCGCCCGTCGGGAGAAGGCTGCATTCAGAATGGGGCTGGGTCGGAACCGTGATGATCATTCGGTTTACTGAAAGGAGCAGAGCGGATCTGGCTCCCTCTGCACATTTTTTTTAAAAAAACTAGAGCCCAAATGGTTTCTCCCCCTGCAGAGATAATAAGGCCACATTCCATTGTCCAGATATTCCCGACTGAACTTTTTTGCCCCAAATAACAAGGTTTTAAAAAAAAAAAGCAGCTATCTACATCTTCTTTAAAAGAAAAAAAGAAAAAGGACAAGGAGAGAAGATGCTTATCACTTCACTCAAAAACAGTTATCCGTCCTCTGAGGTCACCTCAGATCCTGTGAGCCTTCCTCAGTGACTGTCAGGGGTGGGGAGGTCTGTCTTCTCAGCTCCCCCGGGACTTCCTGATGACAGGGGCCATCAGCCCGCACTCACTGCGTGGACATCATCGATGCCCCTGAGCGCCACTCCGTAAAGGAGGCTGCCCAGTAAAGCCTCGGGCTTCACTTCCCCGCACCCCTCCTGTTAAAGGCTTGGTTCTCCTGTCCACTCACTGAAATCTGTGTCCCCAACCCTCTGGCTGTCTCCAGAATGGATTCTACATTTTCTAAATTTTAATATAAGCACACGTCTTCCCATGAGCGTCCAAAGACCTCGAAACCCTATGGGACTGTGCTTGCTCTTCGTATCCAGGCCTACCTGAGAGACGGTTTGGTGGGTTTGGTTCCAGGCCACCGCGGTAAAGCAAATATCATGCTGAAGTGAGCTACATGGATGTTTGGTTTCCCAGCACATGTGGAAGCTACGTCAACAGTATTCTGTGGTCTGTTAAAAGTGTGTGATAGCATTGTGTCTGGAAGAGCCATGTACACACCTTAATTAAAAACCACTTTATGCTAGAAAATGCTCACTTACCCTCTGAGCCTTCAGCAAGTTGTAGTAGTGACATCTAAGACCACAGATCACCATAGAAAGTATAATAATAATGACAAAGTTGGAAATATTGTAAGAATTAGCAAAATGTGACAGGCGCACGGAGTGAGCAACTATTTCTGGAAAACATGGGCACTAATAGGCTTACTCGATGCAGGGTTGCCACAGACCTTCAGTTTGTAAAGAGCGCAGTATCTGCAGCGTGCAGTAAAACGAGGTGTGACCCTAATGCCGAACACTGACGCGGGCCTGCAGGTCCCCATCTTTGGCTGCCGGAGCTCCCGGCCCCCCAGCCAGCCACTCCCCGAGGGACATCGGCCCGAGAGAGCGTCCTGGGCTACAGCGGTGCCCAGTGATGGGTTTCCGTGGTGACAACTAAGTCCTCAAGAAAATACTGTGTAGACGGGAGGGTTCGATACAATTTTTTAAATTTTGTTAAAATAGTTAAAATGAAAAGAAATTTCACCCAGAGGCGGTGCTTCATGTATTTTAAAAACTTCCCCTAGAGAGACTGCTTGTTTCCCAACAATGTGACTGAGTTCCTGCTGCATGAAACAAACATTTGTAAAATGTTTGAACAGAGGTTCCAGAGCCAGCGAGGAAGCTGGTAAAAAGCTAGTTCTTTATAACTGTGTTCAAACCCGAATAGCACAGTTCGGTTATCATTTGTTAGTTATAAAACGTTAAGGGATTTGCGAGACTTCCTGGCTCTTGCTCCGTGTATCGTGAGTCTGACTGTAACTGGCGGTTCTGTATTGCGTGGAGCAGTGGAAAATGCGTGGGGAGTGATGACAGACTGAGAGGGAGAGAGAGAAGGGGGCTTTCAAGTGCAGTGTGGCGCTTCCTGTCTGCCACGCTGATCCAGGGTGTCTGTGGTGTGCAGAACGCTGCTGGTTGTCATGGCAATAGAACAGCGTCCTGGAGAAAGGAGGAAATGCGGGCACAAGAGGCTTTGCCGGAACAGGGCTCCAGTTCTGACAAACCCGCCGTCGTTAGCACCGTGTTTGCTCTCCAACAGAATCATGCTTTTTTTTTTTTTTTCCTTAGTGACAGTGCTGAGGCCGTGACACCATCCCTGGGCTTACACTGCATACGTGGGCTTCTGCCTTCAGTTGAGAGCCTTGTGCCTTTTGCTGGTGTAAAAATGTACGCATGCTCAGTGGTTCAGTCGTGTCCGACTCTGCGACCGCATAGACTGTAGCCCGCCAGGCGCCTCCGTCCATGGGATTCTCCAGCCAAGAGTACTGGAGCGGGCGCCATGCCCTCCTCCAGGGGCTCTTCCTGACCCAGAAACTGAGCCTGGGTCTCCCCTACTGCGGGCAGGTTCTTCCCCGCTCAGCCCCTGGTGTAAACCTAGGTTGTGTTTTGAGTGCCCCCGGAACTCGCTGCCAGTCGCCAGCCCTGCTCCCTCAGCTTCTCTGCAGCGACCGCGGTTAACCTCTGCGTCTCTCCTTGCTGTCAGGGCGGGCCTCCCTGGGTCGTGTTTCAGTGATTATCATGTTTTGTGAGAGCCTGAGAGAGCAGCCCTCTGAAGAAGTGTCTGAGCTGAAGCTGGCCTTCTGTTCTCTGATGCTCCAGCCCTCTTCGGGGGAGTCGCCAGTGATCTGCTCCATCTTTCAGACTGTATGTTGGATTCAGTTGATGGGAACTCCTGTGAGATGACCTCTGCTGTGCAGTTGCCTGGTTGGGTTTCAGAGGGAGCCAGTGCCAGGGTACCGTCTGGGTCTGGATCAGTCATTTCTACCCCGTCATGGCTGTACCCTCCTCCTCCTCACGCAGCCTGTGGACATACATTGCTTCCCTCACCAAGGTGTGGAGTAGGTATGGGAGTGTGGAAAGAGTCGTTGTGTGTACAGTCGAGAAGAATCCATCACAGCTCACATGGCCGGTCCTCAAGGGGATGACGCTTGGGTTGCATGCCTTTGGTCTGGTTGGTGATGGTGGTGATGATGGTGGCGATGGTGTTGGTGGTGGTGATGGTGTTGGTGGTGATGGTGGTGGTGGTGGTGGTGATGTACTTCTGAGTGCCAGGCACCCTCTCTCCTACCTTCTTCATACACATCAGCTCATCGAGTCCTCGCCACAGCCCATTTGACAGATGAGGGACCTGGCATGCAGAGGCTAAGCATCCTGACTGAGGTCACACTGCTGGTAAAACGCTGGGGCTGGCCGCAAGCCTGTGTTCTCAACTGCTGCATCCCTTCCGTGATCTGAAATGAAACTGAGGAAGGCCCTACATGCATGCAAAGAACTGGCCCCTCCTGAGGAACCACTGGGCTCACGGGTGCAGAAGGAAGAAGAAAAATGTGCTGACAAGACATAAGGAAAGAACTTTGAAGCTAGATGAGAAAGCATTGCTTGCAAAAAGCGAAATAAGCAGGCCAAACGTTTACTCCTGAGTTGTTACCAGGATGGGATTATCCATCATCGAAGCACACAGGCCAGTAGACCGTCCACAGAACTCACGTGCCCCACCCCACCCTCTGCCTCACTCAGCCCCAGCATATCCAGCTCTGACATCTCAGCACTGCCCCGCCTGCACTCTTGGGGCGGCCCAAATATCCCATTGATCAGAAGGAATATCAAAGTTACCCAAGTTACTGCAGCCCTGTAGGGAAGGGAGGTGCTATTTCACGTTTTCCAGCTGAGGAGACAAAGACGAGAGGTAAAGTCACCCTGCCCCAGACTACACCCCTAGCTCATGTGGAAGAGAAATCGCTCAGCCTATCCAACTCTTTGCAACCCCCTGGACTGTAGCCCGCCAGGCCTCCCAGGCTAGAACACTAGAGTGGGTTGCCATTTCCTTCTCCTGGGGATCTTCCCAACCCCGGAATTGAACCTGGGTCTCCCGCATTGCAGGCAGATTCTTTCCTGTCTGAGCCACAAGGGAAGCCCCTCGCTTGGGACTTTAAAGTCCTAGCTGAAGGCCAAAGTATTACAAACAGTCATCCGTCCACCAGCTGTTTGATGAGAGCCCACTGTGTGAGGGCCATGGCTCCCGGCTCCTGGGCTGTGGTGATGAACAGGCAGACACAGCTTTTCCCTGGGGCTGGCATTCACACAGAGGCGCAGGTCCGTGCAAGTTACAAGCTCTGAGTTCCTCCAGTGATACCTGTCAAGTATTAAGGAGGGGCAGGAATTTCTTAGGCATGAGAAGGAGTCAGCAAAGGTGTAGGATTAGGAGCAACTGACTGTGTTAGATAAAAGCAGAAAATAAGAAAGAAGGAGCTCAGACTATGGAAGACCTTGGAGGAGTCTTAGCCAGGGACTGGATTGAGAATCGCGTTTGTGTTAGAAACACAGCCTTGTTAGGATTGCCCCTAATGACACATGACGTTGACTGGAAGTCAAGTCACAACAGTCTGTTCAGTCCCGCCTTCTTGCTTTGCAGACAGGAAAGCGAGGCCCAGAAAGTTTCTTTAGGATGCATTCCCTGGAGGACCTGTCCCTCCTGTGTTTACTGCAGCTTTCCTTATAAAAGCCCCAAATTGGAAACAATCTAAATAAATGTCCATTTCCAGGGATGTGTTGAAGTAAGCTCTGCAGCGGCGAAAGGCACGCACTCCATCCCTCTGTATCCTAGGTGGAAAGGGGCCAAGACTCACTAGCGAATGAGTGAAGGGAGCACGTTACAAAGCGATTTGTAAGCCTGTCTGCATTTATCTGAGACAGCAACACTATCATTTTGAAAGACACAGATTCTTGTCTGCTTGTCTGCAGAGGAAAAGCTCTAGACAGATAACACACCAAGGAAGCGTCCCGTTCAGTGAAGGGCGAGGCTGTAAGATTGGAGGGTCTTTTTCAGAATGGCCTGATTTCAAAAATAAGCAGCTCCATTCTTGTATCGATCGTGTGATTGAAAATTAAGTTAAAAGAGAACGGTCCATGGCCGTGTCTAATTGTTCCCACTGAGGCAGTTGGAGACGCAAGCCGAGGGCCGCTCAGGTTTCCGGGCTCCCAAGCCACCTGGCTCTCAAGCCACACTCAGACACCCAAATATTCAGGCGCGGGGAGGCGGGGCAGAGAGGAAGCAAGAGCTGCGGGACCAACCAGACACTGTTAGGGAAATCCCAGGAACCAGACCCATGTCAGTGAATTAAACCAGGCTTTGCTGAATGAGTGTGTATGCTGCAAAAAAAAAAAAAGACTCCAGTGTTTAATAGCATTAGTATTCTAGGCAGTTGAATCCCAGGCTGGAGAAAGGTACAAATGATGATTGCTCATTAGCAAATAGAATACAGATGTTGGCTTCATTTTGCCTGAGTGCCCTGGCACCTTGGGGAGCCACCAGCTTAGTGAGCCAGACCCACAGTGTGGCTCCCGGCTCAAGCCCAGGGGAGAGGTTCACCCAGGGGAGGGGATACAGGTCACTTCAGAGCTTACAGAACTGGGCTTTGTTTCCATGGATAGTTTGTTGGGAAGGACTGGTAGAAATGGAAAGCTTGGATTTTCCTAAAGCAACTACACAAAAAGTTTAATGTGTTTTTGTTCCATAGTTTTCATTTAATTCTTAGCAGCCACTCCTTGAACTAGGGTCTAGGGTTCCCTTTGGAAAGGAAAGTGAGGCTGGGAGAGGTGGGGTGACTTGCCCAAAGCCACAGAGCAGCGGCATGGTGAGTGAGAGCCCACGTGTGTCTGGCTCCAGAACTCAGGCTTCCGGGTGCCCTTCTTACCGGCCCCTGGCGGTGAGGAAGACAGACAGTCCGTTTGGAGGTCTCACTCCTTCTTGTCCTTTGCCTGAAACACTGCCTCCCTTTGAGCAGTTTCCAGGACTTGCACATCTCATTTTCTCAGCTAACTGAAGGTGTTCTCTTAAAACCAGCACAGAAAAGATCAAGCCTGGAGAAGGATAAATAGAAAAGATAGTAAGATGCCACTTGAACCCCCCTGGCCCTCAGGAAGCATCTGGCTTGACTGCAGGTTCGTGAAGACTGAAAGCCACACCGTGGCTAGCGGACCCTGCTGAAGGCTCTACACGACAGGGCGCAGCATTAAGGGGTGGGCAGTTCTCCTAGGAAGGAAGGATGGGGGCTTCCCAGGCTGGCAGCAGCGTGAGTAAAAACGCCCCCGGGGAGGGCCGGGGCTGCTCCATGACAGGGGCAGCGCGTTTGGCTGTGAGTGCCCGAAGGGAAGGTCTGGCTGCTGCTTACAGGGTGGAGAAGCGTTGGCAGAGGTTGGCAGAGGTGCGGAGGAAAAGGGGTTCTTGAGACCGGTGCTGCGTGGACAGTGGCTCAGCTGGGGGCGAGCTCAAGGCGATGACCTGGTCACTCCTGAGGTTCTCGCAGAAGCTGGTGAACACACGCTTAGGGGTGAGAAGTGGCGTCCTGAATACATTCGAAATGTATTTGCAGTGTATGTAAGAAATACCTTATGTGCCAAGATGGTTCTCCTCTTGGCCTGTCTCCCCTGGGTAAAATGTTGGCGTTTTAAAGAGTTTTGGTTTTGTTTCTTATCCAGCTGGGATGACGGAAAGCTTATACCCCATCAAGACATAATGCCTTTTGTTACTAGTGTTATTCTTCCTTATTCTGCCCCCTACGCACACACACCGCTTATAAACGACCTGAGCATCTGTTCACACTAAATCCTGTGTAAATGAACAGGTTTAGATACAGGGACCCATTGCATTACGGTCTCCACGTCTGCCCAGCTGTTAGAATTTTAAGACAGCAGTCAGTGGATTTCTCAGCTGTCTCGCCGCCACCAGCCAGCCTGTGTATCACATGTCTCTGTAGGTGGGTCAGTCCCGCAGATTCTCTTGACTGCCACGTAACAGAAGCCACTTTCCTTCTGCATTTGGCCTGATGGGTAAACAGCTGGGGGCTTGCCCTATGAGAAAACAAAGCCAAGCTTCCAGAAACAATGGACTTTAAGATTCTTGTTCAAGACTGAAAGTTTCGGGGTTTTTTTGTTTTTACTGTTGCTTTCACTAAATTCTTGTCCAAGATCTTCTCTCACGTTAAATGGATAGAATCCAGTGTGGTCAGAGGCAGTGTGCCTTGGGGGTATACAATTAATTTAGCGCTGACATTTTAAATAGTGGAAGGCCTTTATATAATGATGTGAAAATTGTTCTGCTTTTGAAAACCAAAATCAAACAGGAAACGTGTGTGTCTCTGTAAAAAAGTCAGATACCTTTCCGCGATATTTCTTTGGCTGTCTGCCCCCACCCCCCAAAAGAATCCGTTCTTCTAACTCTGAAGAAATAAAGCAAAAAAATGTGTTTGAGGAAGGGGAAGGGGGTTTTGATTATTTTATCCCAGAGACTAAAAGCCAAATTGGCAAAGCAGCCCTTAAAAAAAAAAAAGTCTAATCCAAACAGGAAAAATTGGGCACCATCCCCAAAGAGAATCTTTATAAAGTGTATTCAATGAAAGCTTGAATAACTAGTTTGGATTTTGAAAGATAGAAGACCCTGCCCACTGCTGACTGCAGTTTAATTACATAATTAACCCACCAATCCTGTTTTCTCTGGTTTAGACGCCTCACAAAATGATTTTCCATAGTCCGCAGTATCCTCACCATCCTTTATCCCATTTTTGATAGCCATCTGAAGGCACATTCTTTTAATCCTCTTGCCTTTTTGAAAGGGCTCGGCTTGGCTCACCTCGCCCGATACACAGTTGTACAGTGGGAACCGAGTCTGGCCCCCTGATGGGGATCAGAAAATGGAACTGTGTGCTCCCAAGGAGCTCGTTGTAGCCTGTGTGCTGTCTTTTTTCTCTTCTAAGAAAATACTCTGCTTAGCTAGAAGGCTTTCCGTTTCCTTGGTCCCCACTGGGCTGAGGGAGAAAGTGACAAAACACAGGGACGGGGTTGGTCGTGGTCCGGGGCGAGTCCAGGGGCGCAGTCGGCGGGGCCTGCCCGGGGCCCACCCCGCGGTGCTGCCGAGTGAGCGGGCTCCCGGCCTGGCCGTCCGTGCCCCCCGTGGGCCCCGGAGCGAACAGCAGGCCGCTGCCCAGTTTGGAGCCTTTGTTTACCATCGAGTTGTCCCGGCAGCCGAGCAAACAGATGTGGAGAGATTCACGGCACACGAAGGCCCGGCACGGAGGCTCTGCCCAGCCTGGGAGCAGCGGTGGGGGCGGCCCGGGGCCTGGGCCCTGCTGGGGACTCGCACAGATAATTCACAGATAAGAAATCTCCCTCCTTAACAAATAAGAAGCCGTTGGTGCTAAGTAACCTGCCCCGACTCTGGGCGATAAGACAGAGGAGATGCCTCCCCCGGGGTTGGGAGAGTGTCCACGCTGGCCTGTTAACTTTGGGGATTTTCTAAATTCTTCCCGAATGGTTTGCTCCTTTTGTGCTTGCCTGTTGCCCCCAAGAGACTTCATTTTTCACTCTTCAAGAATCCATGAGAGGCACTTCCCTAGTGGCCCACTGCTTAAGACTTCACCTTCCGGTGCAGGGCACCCAGGTTCATCCCTGGTCAGGAGGGAAGATCCTCCTTGCCTCAGGGCCAAAACAGAACAAAACACAAAGCAGAAGCAATATGGTAACAGATTCAGCGGAGACTTAAGAAGAAAGCTGCCCAGCCAACGTCGGTCTATATCTAAAAAAAAAGAATCTGGGAAGGTTCACTGAGGAAAGACCTGTGAGTAAGGAGAATGCAGTGACGGTATGGTCTTCTTCAATACTGTCAAACTGAGGATAAAATTTAGAGGTAGCAATAGCCTAATAAATGATGCTCTTGAGCAGCTACATCACAGGTTTTACAACTGGCTGCTGCTTTTCTGGAAACACAGTTAATTGTCTCTGGGTGGCAGTCTTCCTGTCTCCTTCAGAACAAAAGAGAAAGGGTCTTATCCATTATCCCTCTTTAGTTTTCCTCACTTATATGAGCCAGCAGGGTCTTATCCTCAGACCAGTGGCTTGCCCAAAGCAAATATTTTATTTATGTGTGCCTCACCTGTTTCTAAAAACAGAAGGGAGATGATTTATCATCATAAAAGCACAAGAAGCAACAATATGAGCAGTCCCTAATATCGATTTTTTTAAAGTAGCTGTACAGGGACCTCCCTCGTGGTCCGCTGGTTAAAACTTCGCCTCCCAATGCAGGAGGAGCAGATTTGATCCCTGGTCGGGAAATTAAGATCCCACCTGCCTCTCAGTCAAGAAGCCAAAACAAAACAAAGCAATATAGTAACAAATCTAATAAGGACTTTAAAAAATGGTCCAGATCAAAATAAATAGATTTAAGTAGCTATATTGGGAAGGAAAAAAAAGGGAGGGGCATTCCTAGGGGCTATACTTCAAGAGTCTAGGCCAAGAGAATGACAGCGGTTGATTCAAAACCCAGCCCTGAGTTCCCTAACAACGAGAGCAAAGAGGGAAACGTGTACACTCTGCGCTCCTTGCTAGGACCTGCGCACATCCCACTGAGGCACCTGGCTCTGAGAACAAGGGTGCTCTATAATGACTTGTTGCGAGAGGGGTAAGAAATAGTGCCTCAAACAGAACCGAATGCCAGCTGCACGCATCCACACAGCCGTGCCCTTTTCTAGTAAGGCCTTCAGCGGGAAGCAGGGCTTCGTTGCTGATTGAGGCTGTCTCAAGGCCACGCTGTGTGCAGGGAAGCGGGGAGCAGGGGCGCCGGGTGTGTAGCCACTTCCCTGGTCTGCTCCAGAGTTTTCCTGGTCTTCAGAAGATACCGTGTGGGTGGAGGGTGCCAAGTGGCTTACCTGGGTGGCCAGGAGCATGCCCAGGAGGTACCCATATGCCTACAGAAAGAAGTGAGTGAGCAGGTCCCCCCTCCCTCCACCAGCCCCATAGAGCTGGAGAAGCGTCGACCACGGCTGAGTATCTCCTGGAAGTTACGTCAGTTAAAGAGATCTGAGTGTGTCTGCTTGCCTCTTCAGACACAGAGCTGCAGAAGGTAACTGCTTCAGACTGGGGCTAACCTAACCAGCCCAGCTGTCTTCCCGTTGCTCTGATGGAGCCTGACAGCTCCCCGGGTTCTCATCCGTGAGGTTCCTTCCAGTCCTGTGGTCTGGGAGACGGAGCAAGGAACAGCAGGTGTTCTTGGCAGTTGAAGCAGAAAGGGAGGCCATACGGGGCGTTGTTGCTGTGTGTGCTCGGTCATGTCTGACTCTGCGACCCCATGGACTGTAGCCCGCCAGGCTCCCCGATCCTTGTGATTCTCCAGGCAAGAATACTGGAGTGGGTTGGCCGGTCAAATGGTTGAAAGAGCCATAGGAGGGGAGTCTTGACTGGCCCTTTAGGCATGATTCCCAGATCCTGCAGAACCAACTCCCGGGAAAACCGCTGTCCCCGCAATGCACACCTCCTGTCTGTGACCCAGGGACACTGCCATTCCTGCAGCTGGCTCTCAGTACCCACGGAGGGCACTTGCGAATGGGCCCCAGTGGCCACTTCAAGAAGACCCGGGGTCTCACCTCACCAACCTGACCGCATCTGATTGGCAGAGCTGAATCCACACCAAGAGCCCTAGCTGCAAGGGAATCTGGAAAATGAAGAATTTTCATTTCCAACCTCTTCAGCTAGAAAGCTAATGGAATATAGACGCTGAGCAATCCAGAGTCTGCCGCACACAATTTTAGTGAATTGTTGAATTCTGATAATACAATACCACACGCACTCATCTCACAGGCTAGTAAAGTGATACTCAAAATTCCCCAAGCCAGGCTTCAGCAGTACGTGAACTGTGAACTTCCAGATGTTCAAGCTGGTTTTAGAAAAGGTAGAGGAACCAGAGATCAAATTGTCAACATCTGCTGGATCATCGAAAAAGCACAAGAGTTCCAGAAAAGCATCGATTTCTGCTTTATTGACTATGCCAAAGCTTTGACTGTGTGGATCAAAATAAACTGTGGAAAATTATGAGAGAAATGGGAATACCAGACCACCTGACCTGCCTCTTGAGAAACCTATATGCAGGTCAGCAAGCAACAGTTAGAACTGGACATGGAACAACAGACTGGTTCCAAATAGGAAAAGGAGTACGTCAAGGCTGTGTATTGTCATCCTGCTTATTTAACTTCTATGCAGAGTACATCATGAGAAACACTGGGCTGGAGGAAGCACAAGCTGGAATCAAGATTGCCGGGAGAAATATCAATAACCTCATATATGCAGATGACAGCACCCTCATGGCAGAAAGTGAAGAGGAACTAAAAAGCCTCTTGATGAAAGTGAAAGAGGAGAGTGAAAAAGTTGGCTTAAAGCTCAACATTCAGAAAACTAAGATCATGGCATTGGGTCCCGTCACTTCGTGGGAAATAGATGGGGAAACAGTGGCAGACTTTATTTATCGGCCTTTTCTGCTTTTCTCTGGGTGGTCACCAGGAGCCCAGGACGCTGCACGTCAGGCCCCAGGATGCGCGTGGGATCCTGTGGTTGAGAACCACCTGTCCACATTCCCAGAGAGAGAATTGGTTCGTGCGGCTTCGTACACGGAGGCTCTGATTAGGACCTTGCCTATTACCTTCAGTTAATAAACACGACCAAGATGACTCGGCCACTTTGGGACATGAAGATTGTGGTAAAAGTGAATATTCTTGTGGAGCTTAATCTCCAGAATTGCTTCAAGTTCAGGCTTTCTTCCCCCCACCCCCAAACTCTGCAGAGAGAAACAGATAGAATGGCGCCCACTGGTTTGGTGGGGCACAGTATATTCCAGATGCAAGGTAATGAAATAAAAAGAGTCAGATAAATGAACAGCTTTATGGGAAATTGAATCAATAAAATTAAATCCACTTTGGATTCATTAGTCTATTTGAGTTTTTGTATTTTGGCAAAATGGCTTTGATGGAGAAAATAGGCAGCCAGAGAATGGGGAGAAATGTAGAAATTAATTGTGTTCTGTAGTCCAGGCTGTATAGTTCCTTTTGAGAATAAAATAAAGCAAAACGCAATGAGCTAGATTTGCTGCTCAGCAGATGCCAAGATTTTACAATGGAGAAGGAACATTTTTACTCTGAAACATGCAATCTGATCACCCCCACAGGACGGGGCTGACCTACAGCCTGTGTTTTTAACCCTTTCAGTCACTCGGTGCTGAGGCTACCCCATATGCCAGAGCCAAAAAATAGCTAAATGAAATGTGGGGTCCAGATTCAAAATTTGATTGAAATAGCAAATGATGGCATTCAGTTTGTCATTTGTTTGTGTAAATTAGTGCAGCAAATAGCACTTAGGGACGGAGAAGGCAATGGCACCCCACTCCAGTACTCTTGCCTGGAAAATCCCATGGGCGGAGGAGCCTGGTAGGCTGTAGTCCACGGGGTCGCGAAGAGTCGGACACGACTGAGCAACTTCCCTTTCACTTTTCACTTTCACGCATTGGAGAAGGAAATGGCAACCCACTGCAGTGTTTTTGCCTGGAGAATCCCAGGGACTGGGGAGCCTGGTGGGCTGCCATCTATGGGGTCGCACAGAGTCGGACACGACTGAAGCGACTTAGCAGCAGCAGCACTTAGGGATAAATATGGTGGACATCGATACACTAAGCAGTAAACCCAAGCGCTAGGGAGCCAAGCCTTTTATGTTAACAGGATGTTTGAATGGCAACAGTAGACTAGATGTGGAGGCAAGCCAGAGTCCCAGAGTAATTTGCAAAAGTCCTTGTGAAACACAGAAGTAGTTTCTAGGCTGAGTAACAGTATGGAGCGTTCCAATAAGTAATGTAAACTTGAAGAATTTACCGCTGAACTGTCCCCCCTTTTCCATCACAGTGGTGGGAAGAACCCGATTGACACGTTTGCAGTGATTTATACTGAGATGCAAAGGAGCAAGTCCCAGTTAAACACCTTTGTTGTGATGTCTTTAGGCCCATTCCTTCGACTTCTTTTCTGAATCCAGAGGGAACAGTCGTAAAGCAGTGTCTCTTCACAGTGACGCGCCCATGAAGGCAGTAAGGCAATCATTCTTCTATTTAAACTCAAGTTTTGAACACCTCTGAATAGCAGTTGAGTTTTTCTTTTCTAAATAGAGGAAGCGTTTACAAATATTAGGGAACCATCGTTGATTCCCGAGGCTCTTCTATTCAAGAGAAGTATCTTGGTGAAAAAGTACACGTCTCAGGCCTCCAAGCAGGACTCATCTCTGGCTATGAATGTCGTGACTTGACATCGTCTCATCCTTTTGAAACCACTTGTATCAGACTCCGGAATTTTTGGTCCCCTTTTTCAGCCAGCAAGAGATTCTCTTTCCAATTTTTCAAGCATTGAGTGAGCATTTCAGATCCCTGGTGGCTCAGACGGTAAAGCGTCTGTCTACAATGCAGGAGACCTGGGTTCGAGCCCTGGGTTGGGAAGATCCCCTGGAGAAGGAAATGGCAATCCACTCCAGTACTATTGCCTGGAAAATCCCATGGACAGAGGAGCCTGGTAGGCTACAGTCTATGGGGCCGCAAAGAGTCAGACACGACTGAGCGACTTCACTTTCACTTTCAGATACTTTTGGAAAGAAGTTGGCTATTTGTCAGGGTTATTGAGTGGCTGCTGATGAAGAGTGGAGAATCAGACGCTCCTGAGGAAAGGAATATGAGAAAGGATGGCCGCCTGACTGTGTGCTTAAAGAGGGGGTTGGAACTAACATGACCGCTCAAGGAGGTGCTGCCCACCAGCTGGTCCTGCGATGTTTCTGTGAGCCCCTCACCCCATGGGTTTCTGCCATCTCATTTGCTTCCCACTCTGTCTGGACCTGCCTTGGGCTTTTCATCTGCAGGTGACTTTATAGTGTCTCTTTGAGCTCAAAAATTCCATTTCTCTCTGTTTAGAGCTGAGAGTAGTCTTGACTTTACGAAAAGCCAGGTAGGTTTTATTTCTCGGCGAAATGATCGGTGCTCTGGGATGATTCGGGCTACCTAAGCCAGAAATACTGCTAGGCAGGGCCGATCATCAGGCGTAACAAAATAACAGTAGGTCAGAGTTTCTGGAGGGAAGTGCAGTCTCTGTAACTTCACACAATGCTAAAGTGGAAAAACGATCCAGAATTGATCTTTTCAACTCTGTTATTACGTGGATAATTAGCCAGTAGACGCACGTAATTACTGGCATATTAATTTGCACGGTTGCTTTGCCTTTTTCCCGTGGTCAAAAAGACAGCGTAAGGCTCTGGCTCGTCTGTGGCCCGTCTGTGTCTATTTAAAGAAATAAAATGTGTCTCAGTGGAAAACGGTAATTAGTAAATCCCAAACAGATCGACGTTCTGTGGGGGGATAAGGCAGGTCTCCTGACCCTAGAAACCGCGCAGGGGTCTGCCCGCCCATCTCCAGGCCCCCTGCCCCCGCCTTCTCTGTACTTCCCAGCATGTGGACAGGCCTGCTGCAGGAGGTCAATTTGGATGCTGTGGTCACATTTTTTAAAAAAGAGAGCCGTAATTATGACCTCTAATTGTGTACAGTTATGCCTGCTGAGTTAAAGATAATAGCACCTCCTGCCTGGAAGTATAAGTTAATTGTCTATAGGGGTCAGGAGGGCGCTGACCCCTCTTTTGTGCCCCCATTCTCCACCAGGCCTGCACCATAAGACACACTAAATTGGCCCTGCTGTGCTTTATCATGCTGTTTAAGTGTTGGGTTTAACCGCTGTTTAACGCTTCCTCTAGTGGAAGGTCAAATCTAACTGGTGTTCAAGACGGAAATCAAGCTTCCCTGAGTCTAGACCTTAGCCCGTCTTCCACGATGGCCTTCTCAGAACCCACCGTCACCCAGAGCTCCGTGTCGTGGGCCCTGTTTCTGTTAATAAAGAGCATACATATTCCACATCTGGCACGCTTGGGCTGGTGTATATTTTGCCACCATTTTTCCCCAACTTTTTATTAGAGAGCATTTCAATAGAATAATAATAACCCCCCTGGACCTTTCCCTCAGTGACCATCAGATCCTGGCCAGGTTGCTCCATCTGACTCTCCCATTTTTCACCACCTTCCAGCCCCAAGTCATGGGAGTTCTGAAACAAAACCCTGGGTATCATGTGACTTCTTCTATGGATATCTCAACAAGAGATATATGGATATATCAAACTTTTAAAGCACAATCACAGTATCAATAATACACCTTAAAACTTTTCATAATAATTTCTTTGATCTTGAAAGTTCTCAGCACAAGGAAAAAGTTGTTGACTGTGTAAGGTGGTGGATGTAACTAAATCTCCTGTGGTAAATAATCTGTCATTTTACAGCGCTGGGCGTCAGCTGTATCTCGGTGAGGCCCAGGGAAAAGAAAATCCCCCAGGAATTCAGCAGTTTCACTCTTCCCCCATTGCTTCCAGGGTTGGGGGGTATTTTTGTTTATTTATTTGGCTGCAGCGTGCTGCATGCAGGATCTTCCGCAACTAGGGATCAGACCTGTGCCCTTTTGCAGTAGAAATGTGGAGTGTTAACCACTGAACCACCAGGGAAGTCTATGTTTTACCATTTATTTTTCAAATCCAGAAGCGAATAAAGTTCGTACATTGTCAGTTGCTACACTCCTTAAGTCTCTTTCAGTCTGTAGACTCCCTTCCATAATCATCTCTGTTTCCTGCTGCAGCCATTGAGTTGAAGAGGTTGAGTCGTCTGCTCCCAGAGTCTAGATCCTGCCGATTTCCTCTCCTGTTGTCTTTTAACTTGTTCCCCAGTCCCCTAACTTTTCTGTGTACTGGGGGTTCCATGGAGAGCTGGGTTTCTCAACCTCAGCCCTGGATGTTTGGGGTCAGAAAATTCTTTGCTGTGAGGGGGGTGTCCTGTGCCTTGTATGATGTTCAGCAACATACCTGGGTGCTGCACACTAGATGTCAGAGCACACACACACACGTACATACACGCACACGCACGAACACATCAGTTACAACAATCGAAATGTCTCCAGACATTGCCAAGAGTCCCCAAGGGGCCACCATCACTCCATGGTTGAGAACCATTGCTCTGAAGGCTTGAAGAGTTCAGGCTGAACACTGGCTTTTTAGTAAGATGACTTCTGAGTGGGATATAATCCCTCCGTCAGGTGTATAGTGCACCTGATTGATTTCTTTTTTGTGATATTAGCAGCTATTGATGGCCACTGCTTATGTGGTAATAAACAAAGATGATAAAGGACTTCAGCAGGGGCTTGTAAAATCTTGCGGATGCACACTCTCATCTTCCCTTTTTCACGTATCATCTTGATTATCTCTCTACAGAGAAACATCTCCCCTTCAGTCCCTTAGTTAATACAGATATACTTCGTACAGGAAACGAAGAGAGGGCGCTTGATTCTTTCTTTTATCAGTTCTCAAAGAATGAGTCAGTCCCCCAGTGAGTTTCAGTTTTTTAAAAATATTATTATGAATGATTGGGTTTAAGTGTGTTTGATGTGTTTCAACTGAATGCAGTTATTACCTCCAAGGGAGCTCAGATTGTCCCACTTTTGGCCAATAGGAGGGCCTTCAACCAGTCCATTGTGAGTCCTGATGTGAAGCCAGTGGACTTCAGGCGTGTTTTCTGATATGGCAAGTTGCTCTGGGCTCCTTGTGTGTGTTTCCTGTGCCAGACCAGGAGTCAGCCATTTCCCCCGGAAACCCTGGTTTAATTTCCTGGGAAGTGGGAGTGATTATATAAGGTCTGTTGCCACCAGCAGTTTTAACCATATAGTTCTTCTGTTTGTTATGAATCTCAGGCTCTATACTAAGTTCTCAGCACTTCGATAATCTTTATAGCTTCTTTGGATGTGTTTACAAACCGCTCAGAAGCCCCTCTGAGACTGATAATGTTTCTTCCGCCTTTGAAATCGCTGTTACAGGCAAGATCACAGTCTATGGAAGTGTCAAGCCCAAGGAGGCCTTTGTGGTTGACTCACACGCAAGGTGCTAGAGGGAGCAGAGCCTAGAGACTGATCACTTACTTAGGGATGAATGTGAGACCCTTCACAGCCCATCTCCTGAGGACCAGGGACCCGTGACTGCGAGCTGTTGACCAGGTCCTAACCTGGGGGTCATGGTCTTTGCAGTTGGCAGCCCTGCCTGGCAGCTCGACACACAGGACCAGGTTATTCCTGCTTGCTCTGCAGGCTTCTCAGACACCTGCATACTGGCTTGCTGTCAGGAGATGTGGGCCTCAGTGCGTCTTCCACTCTTGAAGCAAGCATCCTTTCCAAGAATTCCATGGCAAAAGGGATTCCTTCTTTTTCCCTAAATGCAAATAAGTTTAAGAAGTGAGACATTGTGCCAGGAAGTGAATGCTCACTGACTTTGGGAAGACCCTCTTTGCCTGTCTTTGCTAAGACGCTGTGTATGTACCAGAGTAGAAGAGAGCTGACACGTGGCAGGAGACGGTAAGGAGAGCTGTGGGCGTCTGGGGAGGGAGAGGCCGCTTCCTCTCCCAGGGAAGGCGGGTGGCAGTTTCAGAGGCGTCCTCGAGTGGCGGAGCTGTGCCTGGCCGCCCTGTGTGCCACCTGCTCCGTGAGTTCAGACACGGCCAGCCGGCCTCTGGCAGGAGACACTGGTCAGTGATCTCAGGAGCACAGCTTGGGGCGGAGGGGTGCCCTGGGATCAGGTTCCCACTTTCCGTTTTTGTCCTCCGTTCCATCAGTCCACACACACAGTACCGCAGGCCACTTGCCTCGTAACTCTAAGGGGCTACTTCGTGTTTTGTTTTGGTGCTTTGTTTTGCTGACGTAATCAGCCAGATTGAGGGAGTACTGTATTGAATGTGTTGGCTGTGAAGAACTTTAAATTTAAAAAAAAGAAACCTTTTTTGAACAACTTATTTGTCTTAGAGAGAACCCTGGTCATCCACTGGTTAGGACGCACTGCTTTCACTGCCAGGGTTGAATGCTTGGTCGGGGATCCCGCAAGTCACATAGTGTGGCTGAAAAAAAAAGAAACAGTAAGACGTAAATAGGGAGGGAAGGAACGGGTAGGCTTCCCAGCCTTTTCTCGCCATCAGAAGTCAAGCCGGAGCCCAGGTTTCTAGAATGCGTGTTCTCCCATGCCCCCATCACACGCGTACACACTCTGGCGCTGTCGCCACCCGCGGGGACAGGAGGCTGGCGGCGAGGGTCCCCCTGTGCCTACCTGGCCTTCCAGGCAGGGCTGAGTGTCTGTCACCGGGCACCTTGGTGGGCGGAGCGCACAGAAGCGGGGCTCGGGGAACCGCTGCCACACTGGCCGTGGCCCAGGTGGGGCTCCTGCTCCCCGGTGAAGGGGGGCCGCCAGCCTCCCTGGGGGAGTCCCGAAAGGGGAGAGAAGGCCCCGGGCGCTGCCTGGCGGCAGTGGCCCTGGCGAACGTTTCCTGCTCTCTCTGCCAGCGTCTGTGTTTGGTTTTGCTCGTTTCACACTCGCTATAGCTGTTCTCCCTTTTGAAAGATGGGAGGTGCCCTCTGCGGAGAGAGAAGGACCCCAGTTGCTGGCGTGGGGCGCCCGCCCACTGCTGTCCAGGCGCCAGCAGGGTGGTCTCCACTGTGCGTGGGCCGCCCCGGCAGGAGCGGAACCCTCCCACTCCGCCCTCAGCTTCCATCCGCTTTACCTTCAGGGTCTGCCCGGGTCTGTTCGTGAGACGGTCTGGAGATCATCACCTCTTGGTTTTTCCAAAAACAAATATGCCCCAGACACAACGCTGAAAACCTTGCTCTGGCTTAGCACGTATATTTCTGGAACAAACACAGAGGATCTGCAGAAGGAAGTCAGCTCCAGCCCGGCTCCCCTCCTTTACAAGCCTGCTTCCCTGCTCCACTCTGCGTCAGCACTTGGCCGCCTTCATTCCACGGTGTACCGGCTTGGTGTTTTTATGGACCGGTTCTTTGACTCTTGTATGCTATGTGGTTGGAAAGTAAGGAGCTCAATTCTTTTTTTTTTTTTTTTAAGCACATCCAAAATAAGAGAGATCCTTCCACGTAGCCTCAAGACAGAATACTTGTTCCAGGGATGCAGACATTCTCCAAAATTGTTCTGGAAAACTTCTGGGGTTATTTTTTGTTTTTTCTAGTTTTGGGGGTTTTTTTGGTTTTGTTTTGTTTTGTTTCTGTTTTTTTTTTTTTGTCTTTACAACCAGTTTCCCATTTGCCCACCAGAAGGTCAGCTCACCGCGTCATAGTTGCACTGTGGTGCAGGGGCCTTCCACCCTTACGGTCAGTTGCCTTCTCAGCTGGTTGGCATCTCCTTTAGGACTTCTCTCCCAGTAGCATAGCATTAAGTGTGAATCTTCTTGGGTGGAAAACTTAATCCTTTTTATTTCTGTGATGCTTATATTTGCAGTCTTAATCTTGAATCTACATTTCCCTGTATTTCCATATTTAATTGTGTCTCAAGTGAATTACTTCTTAACAACTTCATGAGATTTTCTGTTCTCAGCAGTGAATGGATGGGGCCAGTGTCTCTTTGTATGCAATTGAGAAGGCATGAGGCAGCGAAAGCGGAATTCTAGTCCCCTTGTCGGATCCACCTCCTTGGCAAGCCTTAGAAAGTGTAGAACATCCCAGGAGCCAGCTTTGAGACAGGCGCTCACTAAAGTTCACCTTCAGGAAGGAAACAAGTGCTTTGTTGGTGCTTTGTTTTGATGTTTCGATCAGTGTATTTCGTAGTGTAGTTGTTTCTGAATAAACATGTTTCAGAGAACTGCGCGCACACACGCACACACACAGACACACACACACACAGATACCAAGCAACAGATGTGCTTTTATCTTTTTTCCCTCTAATGTATTTGCGGGTGAGGATTAGACCAGGAAGCATGAAAGGCTTTAAAACCACGGCCCAGACAGTTCAGTGACCAGTAACCCTGTTGCGAGAATCTGCAGCCTGGATATTCTCTGGAATTGTGGAGGCAATGGGACGGCGGCAGTGAGCACCGTTTCTGATGAAGAGGGCGTCCCAGTCCCCCGGGAGCGCCGTCGGGGCTCTGGTGCGGCGCGTGCAGACTGAGCGGGACCGAGGGCCTCCGCCTCTCCAGCGGGAAGTGCGCCTCTCCCTGCTTTGGTCCCTCTTTGTGTCTAAGACTCGGGTCTCTGATGGAGAAGGAGCTGGGCTCTCCCAGGACCCACTGGCCCGTGGAGGCACAGTGGTGTCAGCCCCCTGGCCTAGTCCTGTGTGTGAGTGTAGGGAAGAGAGCCTGTTCGTCTTCTTCCGCTGTTATTAAGGTACCCCGAGCAGATGATTCCCTGGCGGTCCAGTAGTTCAGACGCCACACTTCTACCGCAGAGGTGCACGGGCTTGTCCCCGGTTGGGAACTAAGATCCCCCCTGTGGGCAGCACAGCCGACCAATAAATAAGCAACAACAAAATGATCACTTTTTAAAAATGTACCCCAAGCAGATTTTAAGTGGCTCGGTTTTGTTGCTGTTGTGGTTTAATCGCCAAGTCCTGTTCGACTGTTTTG
>NW_024070210.1:2299688-2319616 GCF_014754425.2 Oryx dammah
GACCCCACGGACTGCACCACACCAGGCCTCCCTTCGACTGTTTTGCGACCCCACGGACTGCACCACACCAGGCCTCCCTGTCCTTCACCATACCCTGAAGTTTGCTGAGATTCATGCCCACCGAGTCACTGATGCCATCCAACCATCTCATCCTCTGCCACCCTCTTCTCCTTTTGCCCTCAGTCTTTCGCAGCATCAGGGTCTTTTCCAGTGAGTCATCTCTTTGCATCAGGAGGCCAAAGTATTGGAGCTTCAGCTTCAGTCCTCCCAATATTCAGGTTTTAGTACTAAATGTTTGTGACTCTTCATCTGAGAAAGGGTGACCAAAGGGCACTAACGTATTTGCTTTCTTGGAGATGAAAGCAGGCAGAAGTCCTTCCTTCTCTGGCCTACTTCTGATCAGGACAGGCACTCAGTAGTGTCCAACTCTGCGATCCTGTGGACTGTAGCCCCTGAGACTCCTCTGTCCATGGGATTCTCCAGGCAAGAATACTGGAGAGGGTTGCCATTTCCTTCTCCAGGGGATCTTCCGGACTCAGAGATTGAACCCTGGCCTCCAGCCTCGCAGGCAGATTCTTTACCAGCTGAGCGATAGGGAAGCCCATTCATAAGGGATTTGCTGTTAGTCTTAGTCACTCAGTCGTGTCCGACTCTTCGCGACCCCATGGACTGAAGCCCGCCAGGCTCCTCTGTCCATGGGATTCCCCAGGCAAGAATCCTGGAGTGGGTTGCCATGCCCTCCTCCAGGGGGTCTTCCCCACCCAGGGATCCAACCCAGGTCTCCCGCATTGGCAGGCGCGTTCTTCCCCTCTGATGTTCATTTGCAAACCCATTGTACCGAAGCGAGGCAGCTAGTTGACACGCCCTTGGACTCAGGTCCCTGGGGTTCAGACACGGGGTCGGGGTGGGGGCTGCACGTGTCCCTCTGGGCCCCTCGCCCCCCTGCACTCACCCAGCCGCCCATCACTACTGACTACAGGCTTGTTTCCAGCCTCGAGGGGGATCCCTCTCTGGGGATGGTGTAGCCCACGGGCTGTAACAGGCAAATTATTTTGTTTTTCATTTACTTCCCCCACCCCACCCACATCCCCTGACTGCAGACAGGTTCTTGGAATACTTGTCTCGAAGTAAATGAAGGGAGGTGCTGAGCATCGCTCCCAGGCGTAGAGTGAGACCCTTGCCTGCCGTGCAGCTACCTGAGGGTAGAGCTCAGTGTCCAGAATGGCCGCTGCCCCTCGTCCTCATGCTTGAGGGCAGCTCCTGCTGAGGTGGCTGATTCCAGCGTGGGAAACGCTTTCTTCAGTTCAGCTGAAAGATCATCTAAGGCCCGAGAACACAAGGATGGTGGCTTGTTGCACGGGATGGCGTGCGCGATTCAGTACATAGAAAGCACGGGCTGAGGTTTAGTTCTGACCTGTCCTCAGTGATGACCGTCATCACCTACCAGGCCTGGGGAAATCGAGGGCTCCCTGGTCCCTTCTGAAATTCTGGTGAATCAGCGTAATTTATACACATGTGTGCCCGATGTTCAGAGTTCTCAAGTTCTTCCAGTTCTTAAGGAGGAAGATGGTTGAGAGCCAGCCAGGCGGTTGCTGTGTGCCTTGGGGCACTGATGCCAGCGTTCCGTGTGGCATTAAGTCTCATGCACCTGCTGGTGTCACTCTGAGATGGGCTCTTTGCCTCTGGAAAAGTGGCTTTGCACGTCCACCCGGTTGGAGACGCTGTGCAGATGGAAGTCTTCAGCTGTCGCCGGGAACAAGCATGGCAGCGCCTGGTGGGGACCAGGCCCCCAGGAGAACTGCCAGGGATGGGGAGGGCTGGTGCAGGAGCTGCCAGGAATCCTGTGGCCTTTGCTAGAGGAGGAAGTGGCTTCCGGTGGGGCCTGGGCAGGAGCTGACCTTCCAGTCAGTGGGGAGAAGTGATAGCTGGAGAGGGGAAAAAACGGGGCCAGGTAGGTGCCCGGGAGCCCCCTAACCACCTAGATGGATGCCCGGAGGGTTAGCCTCTCAGATGTGTGAGAGTGAGTATCGCCCAGGAATGCTGACAGCCGTGCCCCAGGTATGCGTCCAGGCCCACGGTGCCCCCGGCATCCCAGCAGGCCTTGCGCCCCCACCTCGGGGACCCCCAGCCTGAGCCTGTCTCCAGCTTTTGGACTTGGTGCACCCTTCCTCCAAGATGTCGCTGTGGCCACGTCGTCTGGTGCCGGGGCTCTCGTGGGAGCCCTTGTTCCCGTTCCTACCCCTGGAAGCCATCCCCGCTCAGAGCTGGCTTCCCAGTTTCTGCCGGGTGGTGGGCCTTTGCTCTTGAGGAAGGCAAGACCAAACAGGAGGTTTCCAAAGTGAGGAAGTCCGGAGTCTGGAAGGCTTCAGCCTGTCCCCCCCGCCCAGCATCAGCAGCCCCTCCCGCAAACCGCCGGTGCCCCTCTGCTCAGGGCCAGCAGGCCCAGCGGCCCCAGAGCGGCACCGGTCAGAGCCTGCTCGCTGCCGCCCCAGGCCTTGCAGCAGGTGTCCCTTGGGTAGCTTCTCTGTGGAGCACACGTTTCTGGCAGCCATGAGCGGGAAAGCGGAAGTCAGGGAGCGTCGTGGGCGGAGCCAGGAGCTCGGTGCAATGCGGTTTTCAACCGGTCAGCGTATCGCAGGCCTGCGGCCCCCCAGCAGCCTTGGAAAAGGAGCCCGCTCAGATCCAGCAGAGGAGCCTAGTAGGCTGCAGTCCATGGAGTCGCTGAGGGTCAGACATGACTGAGCGACTTCGCTTTCATGCATTGGAGAAGGAAATGGCAACCCACTCCAGTGTTCTTGCTTGGAGAATCCCGGGGACGGAGAGCCTGGTAGGCTGCAGTCTTTGGGGTCGCACAGAGTCGGACACGACTGAAGCGACTTAGCAGCAGCAGCAGCAGCAGCAGCAGCAGCAGATCCAGCAAAACCAAAGTCACCTGTTCATCAGCTACAGCCTCCGGAGTCAAGGCCAAGCCTCCGCAAGCCTCACCTCGTGCTCTCCATCACAGTCACCGAGAAAACGCCTCCTCGGGACCTCCTTGGCAGTCCAGTGGCTGAGAGTCTGTGCTGCCGGTGCGGAAGGCGTGGGTTCAATCCCCGGTCAGGGAGCTAAAATCCCACAAAACTGACAAAAAATAAAAACATGTTTATTTAATTAAAATGATGAGCTGGGGGCCCTCCCTGGTGGTCCAGTGGTTAATGCTCTGCATTTGCTGTGCCGCGGGCAGGGCTTGCATCTCTGATGGGGGGCTAAGATCCCACAGGCTGTATGGTGCAGTCTCCTCCCAGTACCCAGAAGAAATCATTTCCACAGTTTGGTAATATAAACCACAGTCTTTTTTGTTTTTTTTTAATCCAAACAGCTGAACAGTTGGTTCTGGAAACTTCATTACCTCCTATTTCACTGTAGGGTAATATAATTGTGTCTATACCTTCAGGAGAAAGAGGGTTCGAGAATATCTTTAAAATGTGTGACCATTTTTCAGTCTCATAGCGCAGAGAGGAGGCAATGTGATAAGGCAGCTGTATTAAAGATGAAAATTGAAATGGGCCGCTGGGAACCGTGCCAGCAGAGAAGTTACATTTGTTACTGAAGCCTGAGGAGTGAGTTTTGTTGTTTTTTTTTTAATGTGGGATTAAGAGATCGGCTTGGTTTTGAAGATGGGCGTTAAGCGTCCATGATGGTGTACTTGGTGCTTTACTGAGCCAACCTAGTGGTAAGTGATCCTGCCTCCAGTGTCGGGGTGCTGAGCTCAGTACCCCCGGGGCCCCTTCAAGAACAGAGGGTGCTGCTGCCTCAGCCTCAGTCGCCAGACACATCAGAAGCTTGGCTTCTGCCAAGTGGATCTTCATTCCTAAAAAGAGTTCCTGGCCAAAAAAACATCTTCCTCTTTACTTATGCTGGTAAGCCAGGTTGAGCGGGGTGGGGGCAGCAGAGAGACTTTTGTGCCAAGTCACTTCAGTGGTTTCTGACTCCCTGACCCCATGGACTGTAGCCCACCAAGCTCCTCTGTCCGTAGGATTCTACCAGGGTGGGTTGCCATGCCCTCCTCCAGGGGATCTCCCCACCCAGGGGTCCAACCCTCCACTCCTCTGTCTCCTGCATTAGCAGGCGGGTTCTGGGACGTCTCCCCAAAGTGTGCTCGTGAGGACGAGCGTGGGGAGTGAGGGCTGTGATGGGCTGGGGAGCCTCGCTGCTCCGCAGGGCGGGGCGGGGGGACTGCTCCCAGGCCTCGTCTCCAGGCCTCGGGACACGTGGGGAGAAGCTGTGTGTGGGCCAGGCTTCTGGCTACAAGGGCTTTGTGCTGCCGGCCCAGAGTCTTCAGTCTAAAGGAGAGGCCACATCACCTCTAGCCCTGTGGTCTGTTTTTCTGCCTGAAAAAGTCATCGCAAAAAAACTTCAGCTGATAGACACTAATATGAAAGCGTGCCAAGATCTGTCGTTAACTGACAAATAAGGGGGAAGAGTTCTTTCTAGAAAAGTATTTTCCATAGGAACCAATTTTTTGAAAATAGGTATGTATGCATGAGTGTATGTGTGCTGGTATTTCAGCAAATGCCTATGTTTGTATAGACAGTTTCTGGACAGGTGGGCGAGAAGCTGTAACTCCGGGACTGGGTCTGTGGGGAAGGAAGGCATTTACTCCTCACATTACATCCACTGAGTGTTTCGTTTTTGTTTTTTTCCGCAATGGGCGTGCATTGCTTTCTTGATTTTTTTTTTTTTAAGGGAAAAATCTTAAACATTTTAATAATACTGGGCTTCCCTGGTAGCTCAGCTGGTGAAGAATCCCCCCGCAATGCGGGAGACCTGGGTTCGATTCCTGGGTTGGGAAGATCCCCTGGAGAAAGGATAGGCTACCCACTCCAGTGTTCTGGCCTGGAGAGTTCCATGGACTGTATAGTCCACGGGGTCACAAGGAGTCGGAGAAGACTGAGCGGCTGTCACTTTCAGCAACGCTTTAGAGAGGAGAGATTGGAGATTATCTTCTGAAGGCTGGAACACACACCGGAGGTCAGGTTGTAACAAGCATAAAGGCGTGTCTTATGTATAGTAGAGGCTCCAAGAGACTTTCTGATGGACAAGGCTGGCTGCCTAAGGCCTTCGGGCTGCCTGGGGTTCTCCCAGCACACCGGAGCCAGAGAGGGTCCTTCTTGTATTGACCTGTATGGTTCTGGAGGTCTGTGCTTCAGCAGCCTGCCAGATGAAGAAAGAGGTCTGGTTGATCCCTTCCATCTTCCTTTATTTGGATCTGAGTATTGAACTCAGATAGTGTTTATACTTGATATACCAACATGAGATTTTAAAGAGATGCCCCGTGGGAGACAGTTCTGTGCAACTTTGGGGGTAGACAAAGATTTTTTAGTTGGGATACAAAAATCATCGAGAAAACTTTATCAAAGAAAGTGATAAATTGGACTTTACAAAAATTTTGAACTTTTACTGATTAAAAACACTGTTAAGGAACTGGGTAGACGCCATGGATTGAGAAAACGTATCTCCCAAAAGGCTTCCGTCTAGATGCTGAAAGAGCGCTTAAAACTCTATAGTGAGAAATTAGCAGCCCAGTTACAACACAGGCACAGATGTGAACAGGCTTTCCACAAAAGAAGATATACCCATGGCTGTTAACACATGAGGAGCTGTCAGCAGGGAAATGCGAGTTAAAGTCACCAGGACGTACCATCACATCTCTAGAGTGGCTCAAGTTTTATTGACAGTTTCAAGTGTTGACACAAATGTGGAGCCACTGGAACTCAAACATGGTGCAGCCTCTTTGGAAAAGAGAATCATTTTCCTGTAAAGTTGAGCATACCCTTAATCAGCAGTCACCCAAGGAGATGAAAGCGTATCTTCTCAAAAGACTGGTTCAGAAATTCACAATAGCTTTTTTTTTTTTTTTTGGAAGATCCCAAACTGGAATCAACCCAGTGGATAAACACACCTTAGTGTATCTATACCGTGAAGAACTAGTGGGGAAGAGCGGTGATAGGAAAGAACTACTGACCCTGCTTCATAGATGAGTAGCAGAAAGCAAATCTGCAGTTGCCCAGAGCAGCGGGGCAAAAGGAGACTTTGGAGTGCAGGAAATGTGTGTCTTAGCTCTACTCTTTACCTTGATTATGGTGGTGGTGGCACTCAACATGAGAGTTGAACCATAAAGAAGGCTGAGCGCCAAAGAACTGATGCTTTCAAACTGAGGTGCTGGAGAAGACTCTTGAGAGTCCCTTGGACTGCAAGGAGATCCAACCAGTCCATCCTAAAGGAGATCAGTCCTGGGTGTTCATTGGAAGGACTGATGCTGAAGCTGAATCTCCAATACTTTGGCCACCTGATGCGAAGAGCTGACTCATTGGAAAAGACCCTGATGCTGGGAAAGATTGAGGGCAGGAGGAGGAGGAGACGACAGATGATGAGATGGTTGGATGGCATCACTAACTCAATGGACTTGAGTTTGAGCAAACTCTGGGAGATAGTGAAGGACAGGGAAACCTGGAGCGCTGCAGTTCATGGGGTCGCAAAGAGTCAGACCTGACTTAGCCACGGGCAGCAACAAGCAGTGGTATAAAATCTGTCATGCTCATCAAACTATCCCCCCAGGATGAGTCTCACCGTTTCTCCTGGGGAAGGGCTGGCACCGTCATGTCAGGGAGCGCACACCTGCCCAAATACGCTTCCTCACCGTTTTCTCACACCGTTTGCAGTCCTCCTGTTTGCTGATTCACCTGCCAAGAGGTCGTGATGGAGGCATTTGGGGTCTGCTCTGCATTCCACTCTGCTGCCTCTTCAGGCTTAGACTCCCAGGGACTCCGACCCATGCAGAATGGAGAGTGGGGCTCAGGAGCTGATGATGAATGAAATAGTGAGAAGGCTGGGTGTTACACTTACCCCCAAGTGCCTGGAGACCAGCAGGAATGCCAAGATAGCAACGGACTTTTTATCTCTGGGGGCCTTGGGCATGGCGAATCCGGGTGGAAGACAGGACTGGAGGGCTTGTCCTAAAGCGTCTTATTTTCACTTGGCTTGTGTGTTTATTGGCTCGATGGGGGCTGGTGAGTTAGGGCTGGAGGCGGATGCCGTGTGGGTCTGGAGCTCCCCCGCCACCGTGCTGTCCTTGGGGCTGCCCCGCTGAGGCTGCGATGTGGACGCTCTCTCCCGTTAAGGTTCTCTTTCTTCCCTTTGCATTTCTTTCCTCGTATCTTCCCACCTGGGGTCCCTTACACCTTCCTCCTGAGGTCAGATGTGTGTTTGAAGAGTATGGAACTACTTTCTTTCATTTTCTGACAAAACGGGCAGGAAAAGCCTCAGGACTCCTTACCTGTGTTTCGACTTGTTCTGTCCCCATCAGACCTCCTGGTCACTCAGGGAAACTCCAAATGGGAGTGGCCAGGGGAGGCGGAGACCCTCCGGGCAGGCGAGCCCTGGGTTGCCTGCAACACTTGCCTTCTCGAACACAGCAAAGAGCTTCTGCTTGCTGAGGGGAAACGTGCATATGTCCTCAGCCCTGAGAAAGGAAAGGCCTTTTCCAAAAAGAGGAAGGCTCAGCCCGCGCCGTGACCTCCCGGGAGCGGCCGGCTGCCCGAGGCTGGTGGAATCCCAGCAGAACCTCGGCACTGTGAGCCCTTTGTCTTGGTGGGGAGCTGAGAGGGCAGGCACTGCAGCAACCCTCGCCGCAGCGAGTGGAGCTTGAAGTTCTTTGATTCATCATTCAGCTGGTATATGCATTAATATTTTAAGATCAAGGAGAATCGATGACTGTTTTAGGAATTTCACCCCAGGAGTTGTCAAATAAATTAATTTACCTGTTTCTCATAAAATGTACTTATCAAAATAAACTTGCACTCCATTATGGAGTGTGAGTAATGGACCTCCTGCAGGTAAAACAGAAAAAGGCTGAAGAGTCTAGTTCACTCACCTTTGTTTGTTTCGTTTCTTTTTTTTTTTTTTTTCTTTTTTGAGAGATTGTCCTTTGGAACCAGCATCATCCATATTATTAATTGCCTGTGGGGCTTTATACTGCATCACAGTACTTCCCTGGAATTAAACTGCTCCTATATAGTTATGAAAAATGTACTTTTTTAAGAAAAACAGTTTTTTAAAAAAGTCATTTTCTAGCATAAAACCCCTAAATAAAGTGCCGTGGAGCCTTCAGCAGTAAATTGAATTTTGGGGTGTATAACTTGTACGAGAACTGACACGTGAGGGGCCCCCGCCGTCGTCCGTCGCTGGTGCGGGGGACATGGAGGTGGTGGTCTCCAGGGACAGGCTGTGGCCGTCGACTCCCCGTATGTGCATGGGGCTTGGCGGCGCCTGTCGCGTGGCCTCCCAGCCCGGCCGGTGAGCTCCAGCCCGGGCAGCCGGGGCGCCGCGCCGGGGCAGCTGCTCCTTTCAGCCCATTCAGTGACCGTTCTTGGGGGTTGTTTACTGTTGCCATGGTGACTTTCATTTCCATAGCAGCAGCGCTGCTGTTTCTCTGAGGAAAATGAATTTAGTTATAAAAGGATAATATTTTTCTGTCTATATATAAGCAGCCATCTGTCAACCGGTGGATCAGAAAGGATTCAGAAACCTATTAAGACGGATAGCAATGAAGTGATGAGTATTTTTTTTTTTTTTGGTCCCATATTAAAAGCAATAATAGATGTGGAAACAACTGTTGTATGTTCAGCATCAGAACCGCAATTTTTTTCTCTTTATAGATTTGAAGTGTGTGTGTGTGTGTAAGGCCTTCACCACCTCCGCCGCTGCTGTGACAGCCTCATGAAATACAGTTTCCATTCTGCTGACAAATGGGAATAACCAAATGTCTCGTTTGTGCCTCGCTAGACGCAGGTGTGGCTAGTGCTTTCTCTTCTTGATGCCGTAAGCGTCCCTGCCCCGTTAGAGATTCCCGTGGCTGAACGTTGTGTTGTCACCCCACTCTCCTGCCCCTCCACCCCAGGGGGACAGGCTGAGCGGGTGCGGAGATCAGCAGCTCCTCAGGAGCACACGGCGCAAAGGATAAAAGGAGCGCAGTGCAGAGGAACCCGCGCTGGGCCCCGTAAATCTCCTTCTAGAGCAGCGTGCTCCTTGCACGTCCAGACGGGCAGAAAGTCACCTTCGGGAATGCTCCTCTAGTTTCTGCGTTCTTTATGTATTTCTTTCTTTTTGACGGTGTTGGGTGTTAGATGCAGCCCACGGGATCCCACGTTGCCGTGTGTGGGTCCTTCACTGTGGCGAGAGGACTTCTTTCCACTGTAATAATAAATGGGCGAGAGGACTCCTTTCCACTGTAACAAGTGGGCACTCAGGCTCACTTGCCCCACGGCATGTGGAATCTTAGTTCCCCAACCAGGAAATCGAACCTTCATTCTCCTGCATTGGAAGGTGGATTCTCAACCACTGGGCCAACCGTGGAAGACCCAAGTTCCTGAGTTTTTTTTCTTTTCCTCTATTGTGTTCATAAACTATAACTTGCAGGGGGAAGAACACTCGCACACACCCGCCCCGTTGTAAATAATGTTGTTTATTGGTTGATTTTTCCAGATCCTGACATTGATGCCGCCACTGCCATGATGCTTTTGAATACTCCCCCTGAGATACAAGCAGGTTGTGAGTAGATGCTTCTATAGCCTACAGCACCACAGTGTGTGAACTTAACCTTCTCCTTTACATACCAGGCCGTAGGAAGAACTAATGCCCAAGCAGACCGCCCCACCCCCACCTTAGAGAATCACTTTGAATGACCGCAGTGCGTGATTCCGTACATGTGCGTAGAGAGACGCAGCCACGCACGTGTGTGACTGAATGCGTAGGTGTTTCCAAGATGACAGAGTGCTAAGGTAAATTCAGGGCTTGAGACTCGGGCAGGGAAGGGGACCCAGAGAACAGACCCTTTCTCCTTCAGGAGCTATTCCTGGGAGTTTGTCGTTTCTGCTAGAAGAGGCTGCGGGGGCCCGGTTCACAGTCGTGGGACTCAGCAGGACCCATTTGTAGACATGCCTCTCCCCTTGGGGACCTCATGAATAACAGGCTCCCGTCTTAGGGTGAGGAGAGGAAAACCTAGCAAGGTGGGTATGCAGGAGCTTGGAACAGCCTGCAGAGGGCAACACCGGGGTTCCCCCGCCCCGTGTCATCCTGTGCGCAAGGCCACACAGACAGAAGGGCAGGGTTGTGTCCATGAAGCGGGCTCCCAGCTCCACCTCCTGTCGGCCCTCCAGCAAGGCCCAGCCCAAGACATCTCTGCTTCCTCCCGTGAACTGCTCTTCCGTGCACCATCCGATGTCTTCTCCCCTTCTCTGGAGCTAGCGTGTTTTTAGAATGGTCTCCTCCCCCAGTGATGACCGATGACCCAAACGCAGATGTCTGTCCCCTATCCTCCCAGCGGCCACGTCCCTCTCCCGGCAGAAGCCTATTGATCGGACAGCCAGCTCAGCCCCTGCGGCCCGTTCGGCTTGTTGGCAGGATAACGGCGTCACCGCCTTGCTGTGCGTAGACTCCTGGCATGCCTCAGCCGACCCCCTCCGATGCCCACCTGCCTCGTTCTGAGCGCCGCCCGGCCTGCTGAACAAAGGGATCCCCACTTCGGGAGCTTGTGGCATCTCCCACAGGAGAACATCTGTTCCTAGACCCTCCCCAGCTGTCTGATGTCGAGTTCTAGACCGTCCCTCCTAGCCTGCCAGCAGCTTTAGGAAACTGGCTCCATCCTTCCTCCCCTGTTCCTTGGTTTAAAAGACCCAAGAGACAGCCAGGCGTTCTCAGGACAGTCATCTCTCTGCCGAAGGCTGTGGTTACTTGGTCCTGAAGGCACAGAATCCTCCTTCTCTCTTTGCTGAGCTCAGCTTGCTGGCCGTTGAAATAAAGACTGCCCACACCTCCGAGAAGGGATCACCACTGCTAAGCAGACACAGAGCCGGCGCAGTCCTGCAACTGGCAGTTAACCTGTAGTGTGGGCTTTAGAGGATGTTTGAAGTTACACGGAAGTGAAAAAAAAAAGAACTCAGTTCTCAGATATCTCTTGCAGGAAGAGAGTAGACCAGACTGTAATCCAGTTATGTTCTGAAACAGTTTCTGAAATCAAGGTGGATAATTCATCACGGGGCAAGCGTACTGACTTGATCAGAGCTGCATAAGGTTTGGGTACCTTCCTTCGTACCAGTGACTGCCCGCGGTGATCGTTGGTTTAAGGAAGTTGTTTTGATGATCAGGAATAAAGGCGTTAAGCGAGGAGACGCCAGGGGATTGGTCATTAACGATCCATCATCGCTAGATTCTTGATCACAGATAGAAAAGGAAAAGGGTTGATCCTGCTGAGTTAAGAAGTTGATTGTTTTTAGTGTTCTCATGGCTAAATGAACTGCTCCCCTCGCCCTTACTGTAACGCATATTGTAACAATTTTTTTCAGGGTGTCTGTAGTGTTTTGTGTGTTGGGGTGCTGAACTTGCGTTTTCCGAGCTCCATGTTCACGTTGTGAAGCTGTGGAGTCACATAGGGCTTTCCCACCTCGCTCTGACTACTGTGAGAAGCCCAGCCAGGAGCGGGCTCTAGCGTCCTGGTAGGATGGGACCGGGCAACCCATGGAAGTCTGGAAGGAGACAGCAGAGAAGTCAGTTTAATGCCATCAGCTCTGTATTCACCTTCCTGGCTGACCCCAAGCCTCATCAGATCCCCTGGAAATCCAGCTAGGGCATAGTCAGTGGGTGAGAAGCCCCCGAGATTGGAGCAGGGCTGTTGGAAGGAGGTGAGCGTATGTTGAGCGTCCGTTCCTACACTTGGGGGCCCCAGGAACCCCCCTCAGCCTCCTAAGAAGCGCAGTCAGAGGCTTGTGTCCCGACACCAGGACTCTCTGCAGGTAGCTCTTCTGTGCTTCGCTCTCCCTTTGCCTCCCGACCTGATGTTTCTTGTCTGGGATGTGAGGCAGGACCACACCTCCCAAAGGGAGACCATCCCGGACACACAGCGCAGAAGCCACCGTGCCCGACCCTGCCAGCTTTGCCCAAAGCCTGGAAACAGTGGGAGGTGACCCCTTAGTCACTTTGTCCACCTGATGCAAAGAGCTGACTCACTGGAAAAGACCCTGATGCTGGGAAAGATTGTAGCCAGGAGGAAAAGGGGACGACAGAGGAGATTGGATGGCATCACCGACTCAATGGACATGAGTTTGGGTAAACTCTGGGAGTTGGTGATGGATAGGGAGGCCTGGCGTGCTGCAGTCCATGGGGTCGCAGGGAGTCAAACATGACTGAGCGACTGAACTGACCTGATCCCTTAGCCAAAACACTCAAAGGCAGCAGACACCGGGGCGCTGGTGAGGCGTGGGCAGCCTGCCTCAGGGTGTGTGTGCACGCGTGTCGCCCAGGTTTGGGGTCCTGCCTGCCTGCTCCCCACGCAGGCCCGTGGCCGTCTGTTACCGGAGCCTCATCCTCGCAGGCTGCTGTCGACAGCCTCCTGTGTTCACTGCCCGGGCTGAGCAACGCCCCATGTGAGCGGGGCCCCACCCCATCCGTCTGCCCCTGGCACTGCGCAGCAGGCAGAGGACGGCCTGGGCGGTTTAAGGTCTTGCCTTTGTCCTGGCCCTTCCGGAGGCCCCAGGCGGCAGCCGCTGAGGTCCTGCGCTCTCATCCTTCCTGTGGGCAGACTGGCCGCAGGCTGGGAGTCGGTTAGGCGCTAGCAAGGAGCCATCTCCAAAAGGGGGCAGAACCCCCGTCAGGAGGAGGCCCCTCTCCCGCCTTGGCAGTGCCCACTGCACCTGTACCCCTTAGCTCCCTGAGCGTTGTCTCCCCCGCAGCCCCAGCGGGAACATCCTCTCTTTCTGGCTCGGTCCGTTCGCGGTGTGGGGAGCCTTCTGCAAGGCATGCCATCATGTCTCAGGGGCTCTGCGGGACACAGCTTCCAGAAAAATCCAGGCAGGACACCGCTGCCTCATTGTCTCCTGAGCTGTGGATTGTGCTTCTAGTCAAATCCATCCGCATCCCTCTCCCCTGCCAAAAAAAAAAAAAAGTATGGCTCTGTAGATTAATTCTAACTTCTCGATTCTAATTAAGGCTTCCTAGGTGGCTCCGGTGATAAAGAGTCGGCCTGCAAAATGTAATCAGTATTATTTTACGGTATTAATGAAATATTTTACATCCTCTTCATCCTGAGTCTTTGAAATCCAGTGTGCTTAGAACATGGCTCGTTTGAGTTCCACGCCTCACCCGCTCTCGAGTGGCCACGTTCGTTCTGTCGGCTGGCGCAGTGGTGAAGCATCCTTCTGCCAGTCCAGGCGGCAGAAGAGACTCCTGCTTGGCCCCGGGCGGGAAGATCCGTGGAGGAGGAAATAGCAACCCACTCCAGTGTTCTTGCCTGGGAAATTCCACTGACAGAGGAGCCTGGTGGGCTACAGTCCATGGGGTTACGAAGAGTCAGCTCTGAGCCCGAACACACACTGCGAGTGTACCCACACTCACACACACACACACACAATCTGCTCTAGATTTCTGCTCTACACAGTTCTCCTCTGACAAGCCCTGTGAGTCACCTTTGACCCCAGTAGAGGGATTGTTATTAAGTCAGGAGAAGTCTGAGCACCATTACACATCTTCAGATGAAGTGAAAGTTGCTCAGTCATGTCGGACTGTTTTTGACCCCACGGGGCATGCAGTCTATGGACTGCTCCAGGCCAGAGTACTGGAGTGAGTAGCCTTTCCCTTCTCCAGGGGATCTTCCCCACCCAGGGATCGAACCAGGAGCTTCCCTGGTGGCTCAGACGGTAAAGCGTCTGTCTACAATGCGGGAGACCCAGGTTCGATCCCAGGGTTGGGAAGATCCCCTGGAGAAGGAAATGGCACCCCACTCCAGGACTATTGTCTGGAAAATCCCATGGATGGAGGAGCCTGGTAGGCTACAGTCCACGGGGTCGCAAAGAGTCGGACACAACTGAGCGACTTTACCTTCACTTTCAGGAATCGAACCGAGGTCTCCTTCCTGCATTGCAGGCGGATTCTTTACCCACTGAGCTACCAGGGAAGCGCACTCATCTTCAAAGGCTGACGTCATGCCTGGTTGGAATGTTCCCAGAGAGAAGCTGTAGATAATGAACAGAACAACAGAATGGGGTAGGGGTGGGTCCTCAGTCCCCCTCCCCCCAGAGCTGGAATGCGTGTGGAGGCACCAGGAAGCGGGCTCCCTCCTCTCAGCCCTCCCCGCATCCTTGCACGGAAGCGGCGGAAGGGCCAGTCCTAGGAAAGGGAAGGATTATCGAATCACCTGCTGCTCAGCTTATGGCCTCTGCCAGCTTAGCCTGGGCTGCTCTCCAACGCAGCGGTCGGAGCTCAGAGGTTAATTTTAGAAGCTGCGAAAATCAAGGAAACTCAACGTGGGGAGGGGAGCTGGGGAAGCCGGGGCGGGCGGAGCATGGAGGAAAGCTTCTCCTTTGCCTTCCGCTGTTTTTATTTTGGGTTCTGGAAGTGGTCACATTTGGATCACAGCGAACGGTGCTGCTTGATTTGATTCTCTGTGTGTGTGAGGGCTGCTTACTTGATGGATAAAAGTTGAGGGTCAGTGTTTAACACAAAGTGCTGATGTCCTTGGCACCTTGTCCCAGGATTTGAGAGTCTCAGACATACGTCTTCTCTCCTAGGAGAGCCAATTTAAAAAGCGTTTCTGCTGGGGGAGAGTTGACCCACAGCGCTGGACTCCAGCGCACAGCAAGCTGGCTCAGCTGCACACACATGCGTCTGTTCTTTCCCAGGCTCTTCCCATGTCGGTTACCAGAGTGTTGAGCAGACTTCCGTGAAGAGCTAAGTACTTAAGTGATGTAGCAGGAAAGGATGATGCTGGGGGAGGGGGGGTGTGCTTTTTCTTTGTCTTTTTTTAGTTGATTTAGTGAGAAGCCACAAATCTGAGTTTGCGGTTGATCTTAAATATCCAGTTTCTTATGGCTTCTCTTCTCTAGCTGGAGCCCAGGTTTAATTTCAGCAGGTTGGGTAGGCGCCCTAGGTTCACATGTGTTGATATGCATTGGGGGAAACACAGAGGAAACGGAAGGGAAGGAGATGGGCTGAGACGCGAAGAGCCAGGGGCACTGACCCCGTCTCCAGATCCAGACTCAAAAAGTCGTGGCGCGGGGACTTGGGAATGCCTTTCTCAGCCGTGTTAGGCCGGCCAGGATTCATCTCTCCGAAGCCACATTCTAGACACCTGGGTGTGGGGACAGAAGGGAGAAAAGGGTACGAGTCACCGGCCGTGTGGGCAGAGAGGGGCACGTCCACCCCCCTGAGGAGCTGCCTGCAGCAGCACTGGGAAGCCGGGCTTGGCGGGGGCAGCGTCCTGCAGCAGCTCCTGTGAGAGTGCACGCCGGGGTCCGAGGGAGAGCCTCAAGTGCACGCCAGCGGGGTCACCAGGTTCCAGAAACAGCTCGGGGAAGGCCTTCTCATGCTGCAGGGAAGCTGTCCGTAAGAGTCTCTGTGAAGTGAATACGGTGCATTCACCAGGAGGATGTCTTCGCGGGTGAGTGCAGAGTTCGTGAAGTGAAAGTCGCTCAGTTGTATCCGACTCTTTGCGACTCCATGGACTATACAGTCCGTGGAATTCTCCAGGCCGGAACACTGGAGTGGGTAGCCTATCCCTTCTCCAGGAGATCTTCCCAACCCGGGAAGCGAACCAGGGTCTCCTGCATTGCAGGCAAATTCTTTACCAGCTGAGCCACCAGGGAAGCAGGGTTAGGGAGAGCTACCAAAAGCCTGAGAGACTGAGAGACTTTCTACATGTCCTGACCCCGTTAAATCCTGTGCCTTAGAGATAACGAGTAAGAGGGCGCCGGTGAGGTGAGGTGCGATGGCGGAAGGATGGACATGGTGATCTTGGTGACGGTGAGCTTATAGAGGGGGCCACCCGCTGAGTTAGCAGCTCCTGTGCTTTGTCTTGTTTTATCTTTAAAACGATGCTCTGAGGTGCTCTCATGCCTCCTTTATAGGTGAGCAAACAGGCACAGAAGGGTAAGGCACTTGCCCAGAGCCACTGGGCTTGTGGGGGGCACAGACTCCGGACAGAGGCCGTGTGGCCCCAAGTGTGTACTCGTGACCACACGAGAGGCTCCTTCCCTGGAGCTTAATGAGACAGGGAGTCGAGCGAGCGGTGTCCAGTAGCTGCTGGGTGAGGGCTGACCTCCTCTCTCCGTCCCTGTGATGCCGGGTGAGCCGCTGGTGATCGGAGGCTCCAGCCACTCGGGCAGAGGCCTCCGGGTACAGGTGGGGCTGTGTCTCCTCTGATGGCCGGATGACTGCAGGGCTGTGCCAGGCTGGGGGGCGTGTGCCCGGGCTCCCTAGTCTTCTGTGCCAGGCCGGGGGACGTGTGCCCGGGCTCCCTAGTCTTCTGTGCCAGGCCGGGGGACGTGTGCCAGGCCGGGGGACGTGTGCCTGGCCGGGGGACGTGTGCCCGGGCTCCCTGGTCTTTGTCACAAGACTGTAGGTACTCTGGGTGTTTTGCCACAGGAGTGACTCTGAAGTGATTTCCACACGGGGAATGGGAGTGCCGTGAGCCCAGTGGCTGCTCTTCCGGCTGAGCATGTGACCCGGACGATGGCCAGGGGCTTCCGACCCTGTCCAGCTTTGTCTCATCCTGTCCTTGCGGGCCGCTCCAGGGCGCCTCTGGGGTTGCTGAGCGCATGGGTGATGCTGAGATTGAAGACGGCATCTATTTTCAGAACAGCCGTGCCTTGATTCAGTTAAACCTCTAGATACTCCGAGAGGTCAATACTGGGACCTCTTCTTACTTACGGAGCTCGTCAGGAGACACAGGCAGCGAAGGATGCTGACGGGACACAGAGGCAGATCGTGCGACCCCAGAGTCTGGCTCTCAGCCACCAGGCTAGAGACCACCTCCCTGCTCACAGCCCTTCACTGGCTTTCCCGGTATCCATAGTGAAAGTGAAGGGTTAGTTGCTCAGTCGTGTCCGACTCTTTGCGACCCCATCCATGGACTGTAGCCCACTGGGCTCCTCTGTCCATGGGGTTCTCCAGGCAAGAATACCAGAGGGGGTTGCCATTCTCTTCTCCAGGGGATCTTCCCAACCCAGGGGTCGAACCCGGGTCTCCTGCATTGCAGGCGAATTCTGTACTGTCTGAGCCACCAGGGGTGAAGTGTAAAGATGCGTCTCATTCCTGCTAGGGCGATATGCTTTGTCACAGTTACTTTTTAGTTCTTAGGCACATTCTGCTTTTCATCACTTCCAGACCTGATGTGTGCCTTTGAATACTAATGTCCACAGCACTTCCTGCAGGAAGGCCTCCCCGATGGCCTTTGTTTGGGGTTAGCTGTCTCCATCGTTCATGCCCATAGGCCCGCTGGCCTAGCGCTTGCTACAGTACGTTTCCATTGTCTCTTCGCTTCTCTGTCTCTCCCACCTAGCTGGGGGGACCCTGTGTCCTCTTCATCTAATGTGTAGACAGGCACTTGGTGATTCAATCCATTAATTGATACAGCCTGTCTATGAGACTGTAATCATTCTTAATGATGAGAATTATAACTGGTACAGACTGTAAATATTTAGGTCGTTTGGGGGAGTACTGTTCTGTCAGATCTGCCTAATGTTCCCGATGAGGTCCCCAGCTACTGATGCATTAAATACTGACCGTTTTGAAGAGATACTGCACAGCAAAATAATTGGAAAAAACCCTTTCCCACAATCCCCAAAACTGAGAGACAAACCAAAAAATAACCTCCACCTGAAGCACCCATCTGTGAACACCAGAGTCCTCCTGGTTTATACGTATGTCTGTCCTCTGGAATTACTGGTATTTTCCCTCCTGTATTTTCTTCCAGAAGTTTTGTAACTTTAGTCCTTACATTTAGCTCTATGATGCATTCCTCATTAGTTTTCCTGTTTGGTATGAGGTTAGGACCAAGGTTCATTTTTGTCCAAGGGGATGTCTCATTGTTCTAACCCTTCTTTCCCCCATTGTCTGTGTATTTGTCAAAAATCAGTTGGCCACATACACGTGAGTCTCTCTTGGATTCTCTTTTGTTCCGTGGATCTGTAGGTCGGCACTTACATATATACCATGCTGTCTTGTAGCTTTATATGAAGTTGTTTGGTAATTTGGGTAGATTTAAATTCCAGACACTCTGCTAGAGTCCAGAGAACTCATCAGCTAAGCACACCGTGATAATTAGTTGCAATGTCATATCCTAACAGGTTTCATGCTTTTAAGGTGCCTGGTGAGTCCCCCACCTCAGATGACCTAATATCTGAAATCCAGGCTGCTTGTTAAGTGACGGGTAGAAGCCCCTGGTCTCGTTCAGCCTGCCTGCGTGATTAAACATGGGAGCAGACGGGGGTCCTCGAGCCCCAGCTGCGCTAGTAGTGACGACTTCAGGCACCACTCTCCGTTTATCTCCTGTCCCACCTTTTGCACAGCCTAGTAAAGGGGAACCATACGCGGACCTGGATGAGACGTGGCAGAGGATACGAGCAGGAGCTCCCCAGGGGATCAGTCTACACCTGTATCCCACTTTCCAGAGTGGACGTTTGTCCAACGTGAAAGACCCGACTTAAGGTTTAGCGTATTTACATAAATCTGCTCTTAGAGACCTGAAATGACAGGAGTTAAAAAGTATGCACCGTGTCTTTTGAGAAGCCTACTTGTTCCACACAAATAACATCGGCTTTAAGAATTTAATATCCAGGGACTTCGTTGGTGGTCCACTGTTTAAGACTTTGCCTTCCAATGCAGTGGGTACAGGTTAGACCCCTATTTGGGAGCTAAGATCCGTCATGTCTGGCAGCTGAAACAACCAAAAACGTTTAAAATAGTCCACATCAAAAAAAAAATCTATAAAAAGATTTATTGACTTTTAAAAAACTTAATATTTAGAGTGGTTTTCGTTTTTGAAGGTATGACTTCGTAGACCCTTTGTGGTTAGGTCTGTGTTTGAGAAAGCACGGTCTGTCCACCCTGCCCTTGGATGAGTCTGGGCCAAGGGCTGGGGACTCGAGGATGCTAGAGACGGAAAGGGTCTTCGAGACGACTGTTCAGAGAAGGAAAAGTAGATTCTGTGAGCTCTCACAAAGTCCCTCCGGAAGAACAGGTTAAAGCCCGGGGTGTACAAGCCCCTGTCAGAGCGGTCACCCGGGAGGCATGCCTGGCCCCTAGACAGACACGAGCAGGAGTGTGGATGGGGCTGGAGGAACATTAGCCTGAGCCAGAAGAAACTGCTGGTTGGGAGGCCAAAAAAGAGCGACTCTCGGGGGTTGCTTCTGGTCCCCGTGTTCTGTAAAAACCCAGAGCCGCGTGAGGCCGCGGTGAGCTCCACACAGCGCGGGCAGCGTCTGATGGCCCCTGACCAGGAGGTTGGCTCGGGAGTGCCGCGGGCTGAGCGTGTCTAGGAGACGGCGGGTGACCAGAGCGCGCCGGGGCGTCTGCTGAGAGGGAGCTCCGGGGCGGGAGGCGGCCGGGCCGGCGGAGGGGCCGCGGGCCTCGGAGACGGGCGCCTCCGACAGCCCTGCTCGCCCCGCCGCGCCGGGCGTGGGGCCGCTCACGGGTGGTGTGAGCGCGGAGGGGCCGAGGAGCTTGTAAAGTCGCCTCTGCTGTTCTTCTGGCTGGTTTGTGTTTTTTCCCCTTCCTGGGTTAAGGACTCTTAGAAAGATATTCCCAGTTCTGACCGTGGCCGGAGAAGCCTGAAGAAAATGGTTGGTTTGCTCAAGATGGCGTCAGGTTCTGGAGACGGAAGGGGTCTGCCTAGGGATGAAGGCTTGTATGTAATAAATACAGGAAGGAATATTTGCAGCCCACTTCTCTTTAACCAAGGCATCAGTAATAAGCTATTGGTTTGACTTGACTGACTAAATCTCTCTCTTGAGGTGTGGTATCTTTCTCTCTTTCTGTCTTGCTCTCTTGATATCCTTTCTGTATCTGTCACCCCCCGTGTGTGTCTGTGTGTGTGTGTGTCTGTGTGTGTGTGTGTCTGTGTG
>NW_024070210.1:2319626-2333962 GCF_014754425.2 Oryx dammah
TGTGTGTGTGTGTGTCTGTGTGTGTGTGTGTCTGTGTGTGTGTGTGTGTGTCTGTCTGTGTCTGTCTGTCTGCTTGCTCTCTGTACCTGTGAGTATCTCTTCTTTCTCTCCCTGTCTCCCTCTCTCTCTCTGGTGTACCCAGAATTTCTGACTCGGAACAGAAGTCTCCACAGCGGATTCACGTGTGGTGTCTCTTTGCTTTTCCAGTTCCTCCAGGAGTGATACAGAACGGAACGCGGGTTCTGAGCCGAGGCCTGTTCCCCGGGGTCCGGCCATTGCCAGTCACGCCCATTGGGATGACAGCGGCTGTGAGGTAAGGGGCCCTGCTGGGCCCAGCCCCCCTGCGCAGCGGGAAGGGCGCGGTGCGTCCCACGGGGCCACCTGGGGCTGGGGAAGAGCAGCCTCTGCGTGGTCAGGGCGGAAATAGCTTGGGTGTCTGAAGGTGTTAAAGGAGCTCCCGAGGACCCAGTCCAGGTGCCGGCTTCTCCTCCTCAGGCTGTCAAATTACCCTGCTCTCTTTGCAGATGAGATGAAGCAGAATGGCCGTGAAGCGGCTCTGTTCTGAGAAGGTGGGGTAACATGAGCAGAAGGAAATGGTGGGCAGGGCAGGCATTAGATTCTGGGCTAACTGGTCAACCTCCAGACCCAGCCCTGTCACCTGGGCATGTCTGACTGGGCAGGGCAGGCATTAGATTCTGGGCTAACTGGTCAACCTCCAGACCCAGCCCTGTCACCTGGGCATGTCTGACCTCTGTGGGTTAGCTCCCTCATCCATGAAACTCCTCTGCCTCCTGGGAAGGCTTGCAATGAAACATGCAAAATGGCGGGTGTGACAAGTGCTCCGGTGAGTGGTCTGTAAATACGAGGTCGCACCAGCCCCCCACTCCCAAGAATCAGCTCAGCTGCCGAACCTCGTGGACTCTTCCTTGGGAAGTTTCTTGCCTCCACCCTTCTCAGCTCCTCTGCCAGCCCCAGGAGAGGGCCCATCGCTTGCGCGGGAGGGAGTGCCTCCCCCCTGCCCACCCCCACCCTCCCGACAGCCGTCGCCAGGCTGGTTTTCTAAAATGTGCCTCCCCAGCTGTTTGCAGAAGTGTCCCCGTCGACTCCCGCCGTCTCACCCTGATGCCCCGCTGGCGCTCCCGTCTCCTCCAGCCAGATTTGTTCTCCAGATGATGCAGGGTTGGCCCGTCTTGTTCTGCAGTTTCCTCTCTGCAGCTCTCCCTCCGCCTCCGTGTGGAGAGCAGCACCTCCTTCTCGGCCCGTCACACAAACGGTCCCTTCCCCAGGCTTTTCTGAACAGGCCTCTGAGTCAGCCTCAGAGTAGTTCTCTTTTCTTGGCACACGTAACCCCGTGCTTTGGGCGTGGCCCTTCGGTGAGTGGCGCTATGTGTGTCCCGCTCTGTCCTCTGTGGTTTGCTTGCTGAGGACCAGGGCTGGGTCTCACTCGCTTGGCTGAGGCCTTGTCGCACACTCAGTGTTGGGCCCCGATTGCTTGTTAGAAGAGACCTGCCTTGCTGGGCTGTGTCCCTTCACGACACTGCACCCCAGCTTCTTCCCAGCACTTCTGGATCAAGTTCATACTTAAAGGGCATTTCGCTTTCATACTGTTTCATGTTCCAGAGGAAACCATCCCCAGAAGTCTGTTAACTGGGGCTTGAGGGAACTGCAGGCTCAGGCTCTGTGATGGCATCAACCACGTGGAGATTCTCCGCTCACTCCTGGTTTTATTTTATCTTTTGGCTGCGTGTGCGGGATCGTAGTTCTCTGACCAGGGATCCAACACACTTCTCCTGCGTTGGAAGCTCAGAGTCTTAACCCCTGGACCACCAGGAAAATCCCTTCCTTGTGCCTTTTAACCCTCCCAGCAAACCAACTGCTTTTGCCAGAGTTGTTCAGACGCTAAATGATGTCCGACTCTTTGCAACCCCGTGGACTACAGCATGCCAGGCCTCCCTGTCCATCACCAACTCCCAGAGTTTACTCAAACTCATGTCCATCGAGTTGGTGATGCCATCCAGCCATCTCATCCTCTTGTCATCCCCTTCTCTTCCTGCCTTCAATCTTTCCCAGCATTAGGGTCTTTTCCAGTGAATCAGCTCTTCACATCAGGTGGCCAAGGTATTGGAGCTTTAGCATCAGTCCTTCCAATGAATAAGTAAGTAAGTAAGTGTTAGTCACTCAATCGTGCCCGACTCTTTGCAACCCCATGAACTGTAGCCCACCAGGCTCCTCTGTCCATCAGACTTTCCAGGCAGGGATACTACTGACTGAGCTACAAGGGAAGCCATGAATAGTCAGGGTTGATTTCCTTTAGGATGGACTGATTGAATTTCCTTGCCATCCTATCTTCAGGGCAGATGCTGGTATTTGGAACCTACTAAGGAGGGAAGTTGGTAGGAGTTAGAATAGTAATTGTATGATAAAGCCAGTTATCATTTCTGCTAACCAGACGTGGTGTTACTTTCCAAAAGTGTGGAAAGGTTCTTTTTCTTGTGCTTCTCCCATATCTTTCTTAGATATCTTGAGATCAGTAATTTATGACCTTCAGTTCATGAGTGGTAAGCCTCTTCCTTCGAGCCAAATAGCTATGCCTTGGCCTCACACTGTGAGAGAGACATACTCTGTCTCCCGCCTAAGCTCCTCACGTGCCTTTCTGGTTGGGAAGGCTGCAGACTCTTCTCACATGCCGTAAGGATCTCCTTTCATTGCAGACACTAAGCGTAGACTTCAGTTTATTGTCCTCAGCATCTTCTCGGTGCCTTTTTAAGCAAACGGAGTTCTCCCTGTGACCCCAGCCATTCCCTGGGAGAAGGGAAGGGCCAGGCAGAGGGAAAGGAGGCCTGAGACAGACCTGGCTTTCAGCAGGAGCTGCCTCCTCATTTTATTAGCCTCACGACACATGTGATTGCTGACTTTTGGTGATTAGAACCCTCTAGAGGTATTATTTAAAATACTGGTTTTTTTAACTGGTTGTATTTTGGTCAGAAGGTAACATAGCACTGTTGCGGCTGTTGACTTGCTAAGTCGTGTCTGACTCTGTGATTCCCAGGGACTGTGGCACACCAGGCCTCCATTTCCCTCACCATCTCCTGGAATTCGCCCAAGTTCATGTCCATTGAACTGGTGATGTTATCGGTAGCGCTGCAGAAAGACAATGATAACTTATTTGTGGTCAAAGAGTTGCTACTCAGCCATCCCAGCCAACACCTCACTTACACTCCTGCCACAGGAAAAGACCACAGGCAGGTTCTGGCCCAGACGTGTGTGTCCGTCAGGTCCAGCTGGGAGAGACAGAAGCACGCTAGGGACTCAAACAGGGAGACTTCAAAATAAAGAATCGTTAGCCAGGTAGAGACTTATTAGCCAGGCGGCTGGAAGAGAACTCGGGGTGTTAAGGAGGGAACGAACAACTAACTGCAGGGAGCGGCCACAGCCCGTCCGGTGAGGTCTGAATGTTGCTCCTCGAGGCTGGGTCTCAGAGCTCCCAGGAGCGGCCGGGGCTGGGATCTAGGCCTCTCTAGGAGGAGACTCTGAGCTCAGAGGAGGGACCGGTGGAAGGCCCAGCGGGGGTCTCTAGGGAGAAGGCTGCTACTGGTGCCCACGCCTCTCTGGGCACATGAAGAGGTGGGGCCTGCAGGCACTGGAGGAATCGCAGACTCGATTCAGGGGCTGCTGTAGGATTGACTACTGCTTCAGTGGAGAGAGGCCTGGCTGGTGGGTTGCAGAAATGGGGCACAGGGCAGGGGTCACAGCCCTTCCCCCACCCCATCCAAGACTCGGGAGGGCAGAGCCAGGTGGGCTCGGACAGGCGGCCTGGCAAGGAGTGCTGCAGGCAGCCTGGGGCCCGGGGGCTGTAGCTCTGCGTGCCCGTCCTCTCCAGAAGCACACAGCCCAGAGCAGCGAGCTTCCCCGGCGTCACCGGAGGTCTGAGCAGAATCCTCTCGGTAAAACGTACAGCCGCAGTGTGTAGAGACAAGCTCCCATTTGCACAAACAGAAAACCACGGTGTGTTAGCCATTATCCCAATACCAGCTCTGCACTTTCCACCTCAGTTTTAAGAGACTTCAGGGAGAGGAAGGCTCCAGAAGGTCAGGGACCCTCGCTTATAATACCTTTTCCTTCCTATGGCCTAAGTGCCTGGCAAATAGGTGGCGCGACACCTTCAGGAAAAATGAACATAACCATGTGGGTATTTGCAGGAGGCTGTGTAAAGCCCACTGAGGACAGTTTAGGGGGAGAGAAAATCCTGTTTTGCGCTTTCAGGTTCATTGTAATTGAAATTTCTTTTTCTTTTTTAATTTGGCCATGTGTCAGCTGAACCTAGATTCAGCTGAGGTTAAAGGGAAAACAGCCCAGCAGAGACCAGAACCACAGCAGGCGTCCTCTGCCAGACCACGTGGCGGTGACCAGGGGTCCCTGAGGGCCTCCCGCCGCCCCATCCGCTCAGCGGGGGCTGGCAGGAGGGCCAGGGGTCATTAGCGCCCCCTGGAGACCTGTTTGCTACCCTGCTTTGTGTGACAGGTTTTCTGTGTGAGTCTAAGCAACTTCTCCTCAAGTGAAAATATTTGTCTTTGGGGGATGTGTTGTTGTTTTTTTTTTATTCCCCTCTGCTGAGTGCCAAAGGCCACGTTTGTTTGTCTCAACTCTGAAACCGTTATTGACGTAGATGAAGTGTTACTTTTATTAGCCGATCACTACACAGCTTGTATTTGCTGGGTTCCTTTGCATGTAATTATGATGTGAAATCTCCTTGTAAGAGTATCTGTCAATAGTGTAATTGACTTTACCGTGTTGACTTTTTACTCAGTAACCTCAGGGATCGGCCCATCCTTAGACATTGGAAACCCGCTTATTTTTAAATTTGCCTAGGCGGGGAGTCCTTGAGACACATTATCCTCAAAGAAACTGGTCCCACTTCTCCAGGTTTTATCGTGTGTCTTCTGCTGCCTCTCCAGTGAGATCCCTTGCAGAGAATACCTTTGAATGGGAGAGTCATAGCCCCAGAAGAACTGCTTCTGGGTCTCTTGGGAAACGGATCATAAGAACTTCTCAACTGCAGGCCACAGCAGCCCCCCTCGGCCTGGGCCACCTTGTGTGCACGGCTTAGGACTCTCCGACCCTAAGCGACCTCTCAGGTGCCAAGGAACTATGAACGTCAAGGCTTGCCTGAAGATTGAGAGAGAGCTGGTGGGTGTGCCCTCCTTCCAGGCAGATTCTTCACTGCTGAGCCATCGGAGAAGCCTTTCGTATATCAAGAGAGCTCAGAAATTGCACACGTGAACTTGGGAACCAAGTTTCCTGGGTCCATAGCCTGTAACTGTGAGGCCTCGGGCCAGGCTTCTCAGAAGAAAACCAGCACCTCCCTTAGGAGTTACGAGGATTAATACACAGTTTCATACCTGGCACAGAGTAAACAGTACACAAGTGTTCAATAAATACATGATTAACAAGCACACCTGTTCATAAATGGTAAAGGGCTTTTCTCCAAAGATACACAAAGGGTACATAGAACAGGCAGTCAGCACACAGAAAGATGCTCAGCATCACTAATCGCTAGGGAAGTGCAGGTCAAGACTACAGTGAGATAGTGCTTCACCCTCCTTAGGATGGCACTAGCAAGAAGACAGAAAGTAGTAAGTGTTGACAAGGTTATGGCAAAGTTGGAAGCCTTGAGCACTGTCGGTGGGAGCGTAAGGTGGTGCAGCCACTGTGGGAAAGAGTATGGCAGGTCCCTTGGGCTGCAGGGAGATCAACCCGTCCATCCTAAAGGAGGCCAGCCCTGGGTGTTCATTGGAAGGACTGATGCTGAAACTGAAGCTCCAATACTCTGGCCACCTGAGGCGAAGAGCTGACTCATTGGAAAAGACCCTGATGCTGGGAGGGATTGGGGGCAGGAGGAGAAGGGGACGACAGAGGATGAGATGGTTGGATGGCATCACCGACTCAATGGACATGAGTTTGAGTAAACCGCGGGAGTTGGGGATGGACAGGGAGGCCTGGCGTGCTGCAGTCCACGGGGTCACAAAGAGTCGGACACGACTGAGCGTCTGAACTGAACTGGAGACCTATAAGCAACCCAGGCGTCCATCAGTAGATGAGCAAACAAGCAAGATGTGGAGTGTGTACACACGGGAGAATATTCAGCCTTTAAGCAGAAGGAAGTTCTGATCCATGCCACAATATGGGTGTACCTTGAGGACATTTAAGTGAAATAAGCTACTCATAAAAAGAGAGATACTGTATGACCCCACTTAAATGAACAGTCTTGTTTATGGAGACAGAGCATAGAATGGTGGTTGCCAGTGACTCTGCAGAGAGAGGGAATGGAGTCATTGTTTACTGGGGACGAGTCACAGTTTTACGGGGTGAAGGGTCCTAGAGATGGATGGTGGGACATCGGCAACGTTATGAGTGTATTTAATGCCACTAAGCCGTGCGCTTAACAAAGGTTTAGTTTTGTTTTTGGTAAGTTTTTTTGTTAATGTTTGTGTATTTTATTACAATTGTTTAAAGCGTAAAAGAAAATGAAATGTGTGGAGAGCTTTATGATTCATCTGCCTGCCCCCTATGCACCTTCCCAGATCTCCTCTCTGAGCGCCTGAAGCTCAGTCCCAAACCCCAGAAAAGGCTTAGATTGAGTTTGCGGGCCACCTTCAGGACAGTGCACACTTGTGGCAAAGCCCGGGTTTAAGGAGTCGTGACAGTAATCTAAACCATGTGTTAGTCGTTCAGTCGTGTCCGACTCGTTGTGACCCGTGGACTGTAGCCCACCAGGCTCCTCTGTCCCTGGGATTTTCCAGGCAAGAATACTGGAGTGGGGTGCCATTCCCTTCTCCAGGGGGTATTCCCAACCCACGGATTGAACCTGGGTCTCCCATACTACAGGCAGACTCTACCGTCTGAGCCACCAGGGAAGCCCGTCTAAACCATAGCATGTTATAAAATTACAGGAAAGTTTCATTTGATCACCACCTTAGGCTGCCAAATATTTTTTGGAGCTTTAAGGACCTCACATGAAAATGCAGTACCCCTGAAACAGGAAGCAAGTCAGGAATTAATGGTTCTATTGTCATGAAGAATTAATGGTTCTGTTGTTGGAGAAGACAATGGCACCCCAGTCCAGTACTCTTGCCTGGAAAATCCCATGTACGGAGGAGCTTGGAAGGTTGCAGTCCATGGGGTCGGTAAGAGTCGGACACGACTGAGCGACTTCACTTTCACGCATTGGAGAAGGAAATGGCAACCCACTCCAGTGCTCTTGCCTGGAGAATCCCAGGGACAGGGCAGCCTGATGGGCTGCCGTCTGTGGGGTCGCACAGTCAGACACGACTGAAGCAACGTAGCAGCAGCAGCATTGTCATACGAAGCATTAATACTTAAGGTCCTGTCAAAATGAAGTCACCAGGAAAATGCATCTATCCGCTTCAGATCTGCTCCTGGTCACTGTCTTTGTCTTTACCTTGGAGGACATGTTTGTCACAGGAGTTCAGGCAGCCTGCAACCTTCAGTGTGAAGATAGGGTGGGGCCCGGTGATATCACTGGAAGGAAAGTTTGCCACTGATCTGTTTTTTGTTTTAATTTAAAAACCAAGTACCTGTCAGCTTTCATCTTTTGAGACCGTGGTCTTTGAAGGCAGTTCTGAAACTCCGTATTAGGTTATGCTTTGTGGTGGGAAGGAGAGGAGGAAAAGGTAAAGGGGCAAGGGGAAAACACCACCAGGGGGATGAAGGACGCACGTGAGCTCCCTCTGGGCCCCCAGCTCAGCTTCTGTCTCCACTTCTGGCTCTCCTGGTCCAGAAATCAAAACAGTGACCAGCAGATTCACTGTGTGATGTGTGAGCCACGTTCTGCAGTTGCCCCTCGTGTTTCAAACCGGTGGCATTGGTTAAGGCCTTTGAAAGTCCTGGCAGCTTTTCCTATTGTATGTAAAAAGTCCTCTGCGCTCCTGATGATGCTGGACTGTGCCAAATGCAAAATGATTCACGGAGGAGAGTTCCAGGGTCGTTCCTGTAGTGATCTGTGACCACAGAGAACAGCATATGAGTGCATAATGCAATAAGGAGTCGCAGTTGTCTCAGTCTTCTAAGGGGACCCCTTGCAGCTCATGGGAGGAGACCGTGCCCCTTCCCGCCGCCAACGTGGAGACGACCACCGAGGCGGATCCCCTGGCATCGTTGACCCCATGTGCTTTCCAGGAAGGGCTACAGGGCAGAGGAGGCGTCGGAGGCCCCCGCAGCTGCTAAAGAGAACCACAATCCCAAATTCTGCATGTGCTATTCCTGGGCTTTTAGAAGTGTTTTCGATATCCATAAGGAACACATTTAATTTTGCTTGATGTGAATTTTGTCTATTGATGTCTGGAATGGTACTTTATATCTTCTCTTCTGACTTGCTCCTTACCCTCTTTATTCATCACAGAGTTTATTTGGTTTGCTTCATGCAGTTGTAACTGATGGTGTTTTCATACCTAGATAACATTCCACTGTGTGGCTGTGCCACAGAAAAAAATTTTTTTAAGGTATCTGAAGTGTTTGTAGTTACTTGCTTTTACAGAGTTGCCATGGGGATTCCTGTCCATGCCTACAGTTTCATCTAAGATGCATATTTCGGTGTGGGAGTTTTTGGTTTATACAGGGTTAACGTGCTCAACTGTACCAGAGGATGACAGATTGTTTTCTGAAGTGCTGGTATCCATGTACACGCCTCCCAGCAGAGCATGGTACTTCCCACTCCTCGGCGTCTTCACCGACATGTGGAGTCGTCATCCTGTGCAGTTTCAACCAGTCTGGTGGATATGGAACAGTATCTTGCAGCATTTAATTTCCATTTCCCTTCTTACTGAAGAGGTTGCACAGTTCTCCATTTATTTAACTGTTAACTGGCGGCTTGAATATGCTCTTTGATGGATTGCCTGTTCAACAGTTTATTCCTGTTTCTATCAGCTTGTTTTCTTTTCTTCTTATCTTTTTTGGACTTCTTTGTATATTCTGGGTAATAACCCTTTATTGACTATCTTGTTGTTGAGTCACTCTTTGCGACCCCATGGACTACAGCACGCCAGGCTTCCCTGTCCTTCACTATCTCCCAGAGTTTGTTCAAACTCATGTCCATTAAGTCAGTGACGCCATCCAGCCATCTCATCCTCTGTCGTCCCCTTCTCCTCCTGCCTTCAGTCTTTCCCAGCATCAGGGTCTTTTCCAATGAGTCGGCTCTTCGCGTCAGGTGGTCAAAGTATTGGAGTTTCAGCTTCGCATCAGTCTTCCCAATGAACATTCAAGACTGATTTCCATCAGGATGGACTGGTTGGATCTCCTTGCAGTCCAAGGACTCCCAAGAGTCTTCTCCAGCACTAAAATTTGAAAGTACTACAACACATCAGTCTTCAGCACTCAGCCTTTTTTATGGTCCAGCTCTCACATCTGTACATGGCTGTACGAACCTTTGTTAGCAAAGTGATGTCCCTCCTTTGTAATATGCTGTTATTGACCGGATGTGCTGCTAGTTTGTGGATGGTCATTTCACTGTCCATAGTAATGTCTTCTGATGAACAGAAGCTCTTAATTTTCATGCTCAGTAATCACTTTGTAATGAAATCTAGTGTCTTTAAAAAGTCCCTACTCTGAGATTATATGGTCTTCTGTAGTTTTTTTCTAAAAGATTTAAAAATTTTTTTCCTATATCATTTTTTTTTTAATTTTTTTTTCCTATATCATTTAAATACTATAATCCATCTGGAGTTAATTATTTGTATATTGATTTTTTTCAGGCAACCTTGCTAAATAAACTGACTTAGTAAATTTACTAATCTATCTGTAGATTCTTCTGTGTATAAAATCAAATAATAGTGGGGATTTTTCTTATATCCCGTCCTATTTTTTCCTGCCCTATTAGAGTTAGAGCCTCTGAGTAAAAGTAATGATAACAGACCTCTTTACATTGTTTCCTCCTTTCTCACCTTTGTTATTTGGCTGCGTCCGACCTTAGTTGAGGCACACAGGCTCTCTACGTGTGGCTCCAGTGTGCAGGCTCAGTGATTGCCTGTGGGGGCTCGGTTGCTCCACAGCTCGGAGCATCCAAGTTCCCTGACCGAGGACAGAGCCCGCATCTCCCGCGCTGCAGGAGGGACTCTTAACTCCTGAACCGCCACCAAAGCCCCCGTGTTGTTTCTTATTTTAAAGAGTGCCGTGTTATTGAAGAACAACCGACGTCCTGTGTGTTACTGGTTTTTTAGGAAATATACCTTATCGTTACAAAAATATTCCTTCTATATTTGGCTTGCAGTGGTAGTTGACTGTAAATGGTTGTTGAATTTCATCAAAGAAATGTTTACATCATTTAGCAGAACTGTAAATTTTTTTGTCATTGTTTTACATGGTGGTGAATTACATGATAAATTCCTAATTCTAAATAAAACCTACATTTCTAATGTACTGGTGATACATTTTTTACGTATCGCTAGCGTTGGAGAATCCCAGGGACGGGGGAGCCTGGTGGGCCGCCGTCTGTGGGGTCACACAGAGTCGGACACGACTGAAGCGACTCAGCAGCAGCAGCGTTGGCACACCAGCGTCTTCTCCATGAATCTTTGCATAGTTGCCCATATCCATGCTTCTCTAGTGCTAGCTTTATCTAGTTTTAGTGTCAGGATTACATTATTCTCACATAATGCATTAAAGAGTATTTGCTCTTAGATTCCCTGAGTTTAGGTAAGATTGAAATTAATCTGTTGCTTGATGTTTGGTGGAACTTACTTGCAAAACACTGCAGAGCTGGTGTTTTTTTTTTTGTGGGATGATTTTAACTATTGAGTGAATTTCTTTAATTCTTATGGTATAACTTATTTTTCATTTCTTTTTAAATTCGTTTTGGTAACTGTAGGGATTTGTCCATATCACCTGCTTTTAAAAATGTGGCATAAAGTTATTTATATCTGTCATCTTTTCAATGTCTTTTGTAGTTGCATCCCTTTAATTTCTTATTTCATTTTATTACCTCTCTTTTTGCTTAACCTTAACACACATAGTGTTTTTTCTCTAGAAGAATCAACTTTGGAGCTTTTTAAAATTATTATAATTACCTCTATTTTGTATCTCTTTTCTATATCATTGATTTCTGCTAGTTTCTTTATAATTTCCTTTCTTTCTTTGAGTTTATTCTTTTTTATTGTGGTGATCTGAATTGGATACTTTTATTTAAAACTTTTATTCTTTTATATAAAAGGTTAAGGTTACACTTTCCTTCAACCCGCTGCTTAGTTGTAGCCCTAAATTTTGGTGCCTTTTATTTTCTTTATTGTTACAAGTTCAAAGTATTTACTAATTTTCATCTTGCTTTCTTCTTTCACTCATAGGTGTTTCTAGAAGTGTGTTTTTAAATTTTCAAACCTATGAGGAGGTGGTTTTTGCTTATTTTTGTTTTTAGTTACATCATTAATTATTAATTACAGTGCACTGTGGTCAGAAGATTCATCTGTAAGATACTGCTGTTTGAAGTCTGTGGAGACTTGCTACGTGGTCTTGTAGTTTATACCATTTTCTATTATAAATATTTGGTGTGTGCTTCAAAGTCACATTCCATATCTGTTATGAGCACATGTTTTGTGTATGTCCACGAGTTCAGATCTACATATGAGCCGTGTCTGGGGGAGAAGGGAGAAGAGGGAGAGATGTGGGTTTGACCATTTCTTCCTGCAGTTCTTCCAGTTTGGGTGTATTTTGAAGCAATCTTATTGGAGGTCTCCATGTTTAGAACAGTTATATATTCCTGGCGATTGACCCTTTCGGAATATGTCATGACTCTCTCTGTCTATAGTAACGATTTTTGCCCTAAAATCTATGGTGTCTGGTCTAATATAGCTGTGTCAGCCTGGCACCCTGGTTTTCCTCCTTTTACTTTTAACCTTTCTTAGTCCTTACGTCTTAGGGTCATCTCTTACAAACGGCGTATGACTTTTTCTTTTAAAGTCTGTGTTAATGATCTTTACCTTTCAGTGGAGATGCTAGCCTGTTTTAAACGACATGTGGACTTGCTTCTACCATCTTGGTTTGCCTTTGTTTGCCCCGCCTCCCATACTCCTCTCTGACGCTGTTGTGTTTTCATTGCTGCACCTGATTTTGGCCTGTGTGCTCACTGCTGCGGGCTTTGTCTGGGTGTTGAGAGCGGGGCGGCTCTCTCGCTGCGCACACAGGCTCCTCGCTGCTGTCTTCTCTTGCTCCGGATCGTGGGCTCTGCACAGGCCCAGTATCTGTGGCCCACGGGCTTAGCTGCTCCAAGGCACGTGGGGTCTTCTGGACCAGGGATCGAACCCATGTCTCCTGCACTGGCGGGCAGATTCTTTACCACTGAGCTCCAGGGAAGCCCACTAACATTGTTTTAAATTGACCACGATTCTTCTACTTGTCATTCCTTCCCGCCCCCCAGTGGTTTATAAGTTACATAGATCTTTCTGTTCTTTCAGTGTTGATCCTAGAATTTTTAGCATGAATATTTTAAAATGTGCAGAGTTCATCAGTATCGTTAACCTCCTGCTCAATACAAGACCTCTGGAATGCTTTAACTTCTGTTCTCTCCGCCTCCCAAATGATACGCTACATTTGTCTGGGACTTGAGCTCTATTTCATATTTCAGTTTCTTTAAGTCAGTTATTATCGTTGGCCCAACTTCCGTGGTGGCTCAGACGGTAAAGCGTCTGTCTACAATGTGGGAGACCTGGGTTCGAGCCCTGGGTTGGGAAGATCCCCTGGAGAAGGAAATGGCAATCCACTCCAGTACTGTTGCCTGGAAAATCCCATGGACAGAGGAGCCTGGTGGGCTGCAGTCTGTGGGGTCGAAAGAGTCGGACACGACTGAGCGGCTTCCATATCCATAGGTTCTGCATCCATGGATTCAGTCAACTGCTGATAGAAAATATTAGGAAATAAAAAGAATTCCGGAAAGTTCCAAAGATCAGAACTTACTTGCCCTGTGCACTAGCCATTGTTTGCATAGCCTTTATCCAGACATGGTGTTAGGCATTACAAGTAATCCTGAGATGATTTAAAATGTATTGAAGGACATGCCTAGGTTCTAGGCAAATACTGTACCATTTTGTAAAAGGGACTTGCATGTTCACAGATTTTTATATCTGTGGGGACCTGGAACCAAAGCCCCCACAGACACCAGGGGACAGCTCGGTGTCACCAAGAGTCACCACTTGAGTACATTTCCTTTGCTCAGCATTTTTTTTCTCTTGCGTCTCAGACTTCTCTTGCTTTGGGCTTTTGTTTAACTTTTATTTTATTTTGGAATATAGCTGATCTTCAGTGTTGCTCAGTTCCAGGCGTGCAGCAGAATGATTCAGTTATCCAGTGCGTGTACCCATGCTTCTGATTCTCTCCCCGTGTAGGCTATCATTAACAGAGTCCTCGCTCTCCAGTAGGTCCTTGTGGAGTCTCTATTTTATATGTAGGCGTGTGTGGATTTAGTCCCAGCCTTACCCCTGTGCTAACCACAAGTTTGTCTTCTCTTTTTTTCCTGAAGAATACTCTTAAGAAGTTCCTATCATTGAGTAGCTGCTTTTAATCAAAGTCTTGACTTTTTTGTCTGAAAATATTTTTATTTTGCCTTCTTTCTTGTTGTTGCTGTTGTTCAGTTGCTGAGTCATGTCTGACTCTGCGACCCCGTGGACTGAGTGAGGCACGGGGGGCCTTACTGTCCTCACTGTCTCCCGGGCTTGCTCAAGTTCACATCCATGGAGTCGGTGATGCTGTGTGACCATCTCATCCTCTGCTGCCCTCATCTCCTTTTGCCTTCAGCCTCTCGCGGGGCCTTCGTTCTCGGATGATAGTATTGTAGTTGGACAGCTACTTTTTCTCTCTCATTTTGAGGTTACTGTTCTACCTCGTCTGAGTCACTGGTTTTCTTAACTCCTCCCCCTCGTTAGGGGCCGTGTCTCCTTTCTCGCACTTCTAAACCTGTGTGTGTCTGTGTGTGTGTGTCTCTGTGTGTGTGTGTGTCTGTGTGTGTGTCTGTGATGACTTAGTCTATCTGGGTGTGTGTGTGTCTGGGTGTGTGTGTGTCTGTGTGTGTGTATGTGTCTGTGATGACTTAGTCTGTCTGGGTGTGTGTGTCTGTGTGTCTGTGTGTGTCAGTGTGTCTGTGTCTGTCTGTGTGTCTGTGATGACTTAGTCTATCTGGGTGTGTGTGTGTCTGTGTGTGTCTGTGTGTCTCTCTATCTGTCTGTGATGACTTAGTCTATCTCAGTGTGTGTGTGTGTGTGTGTCTGTCTGTCTGTCTGTGATGACTTAGTCTATCTGGGTGTGTGTGTGTCTGTGTGTGTGTGTGTCTGTGTGTGTGT
>NW_024070210.1:2334062-2381423 GCF_014754425.2 Oryx dammah
TTAGTCTATCTGGGTGTGTGTGTGTGTCTGTGTCTGTGTGTGTGTGTCTGTGTGTCTGTGATGACTTAGTCTATCTGGGTGTGTGTGTGTCTGGGTGTGTGTGTGTCTGTGTGTGTATGTGTATCTATGATGACTTAGTCTATCTGGGTGTGTGTGTGTCTGTGTGTGTGTGTGTGTGTGTGTGTGTCTGTGTGTGTCTGTCTGTCTGTCTGTGATGACAGTCTATCTGGGTATGTGTGTCTGTGTCTGTGTGTGTGTGTCTGTGTGTGTGTGTCTGTGTATGTATGTGTGTCTGTGATGACTTTGGGTGTGTTTGTGTATGTGAGTGTGTGTGTGTGTGGGTGTGTGTGTATGTGTGTCTGTGATGACTTAGTCTATCTGGGTGTGTCTGTGTCTGTGTGTGTCTGTGTCTGTGTGTGTGTGTGTGTGTGTGTCTGTGATGACTTAGTCTATCTGGGTGTGTGTGTCTGTGTCTGTGTGTGTGTGTATGTATGTGTGTCTGTGATGACTTTGTCTGGGTGTGTGTGTGTGTATGTGAGTGTGTGTGTGTGTGTGTGTGTGTGTGTGTCTGTGATGACTTAGTCTATCTGGGTATGTCTGTGTCTGTGTGTGTGTGTCTGTGTCTGTGTGTGTCTGTGTGTGTCTGTGTGTCTGTGATGACTTAGTCTGTCTGGGTGTGCGTTTCTCTGTTTCCTCCGTGGGACTTGTTGGCTTTCTGGGTCTGAAGGCTGGTGACTTTCGCGGCAGCTGAGGGCCCTGGGCCGTGTCCTGCTCTGGACGGGTGCCCCGCATGTCCCCGCTCCCCCGGGCCCCGAGCCGCATTCGCGTCGGGCGCTTTGCTCCAGCCTCTCTCCTGTGTCCCCTCTCTTTATCTCTCTCCGCTGCATTTGCTATGATGTCTTTAGATCCATCTTTCAATTGACTAATTTTTTGTTTGTTTTCCACAACTCAATTGCATTGAGTTTTTTAATTTCAGGAATTATATTTTTCAGCTCTGGAAATTCTGTTTGAGGCATCCCCAAATCAACCAAGTCTGCCTGGTTTTAATAATCCAGTGTTTCTAATATTTGCCAATTCCCTCTTTTATTTTAATTTTTTTGGTACATACGTTACAGTCTTTGTCTAATTATTGCAGTATTTTCAGACTTTACAGTTCAGATTCTATGGTTGTTCTTTTTTTTTTCTGTTTTCTCTTACAGTGGCTTATTTCTTTTGTATTTAATGATTTCTTTTTTTTTAATTGTGAACCTGCATTCTTTAAAGTCTTATCTGTGAGAGGTCTTTTGGGTTTGAAGTACGTTCTTCCAAAAAGGGTTTGTGTTTCCTCTAATAGGCACCACTGGGCACTTTAAACTGAATATAGCTTGGGGTCTGTTGGTTCACACAGTAGAATTCTGGCCTCACACCCACAGGACTTCAGACTCGTGGCTTAAAACTCTCAAGGGAGGCTTTCTTGTCTCCAGTTCCATCTGGAGCTGAGGTCAGGCTGGCCTTTATCCCCCTGTCCACTGCTGATTCCCTAGGATCTCACTGAAGGCCTCATCATTCACGGGTCCCTGCGTTTCACGTGGCATTTTCACATTTATACGTTCCTAGTGGGCTACTGGGTGATTTTAGGTTATGAGCGCCTACTTGGTTCAGCTTGATATACAGGCATCCTGATGGCCTTGGCATGGGTTGCTATCTTCAGGAGAGGTTTTGCTTTGTAAACTTGTGCTGGGAGCCTGAGGAGTAATGTGTCTGAGGGCGGTTTAACCCCCCGAGGGGCCACAGCTGCCCCTTGGGGAAGCTGCCCAAGCTTCCCCCTGCAGCGCCCTCCCCACAAGTTTGGGCTCCTGTCCCAGGGCTGGAGGCCGCATTTGCTCCACAAAGCCCTGCCTTCCTTACATGCCTGCTGCTCACATTTCAGATTTTGTCTTTTTTTTTTTTTTTTAAGATTTTCATCTGTGTGTGTGTGAAGTTCTTTTGGTCTGTGTGTAAAGTTTACATGAATCTCCAAGATTCCCCTTATTTTCCAAGGAACCCAGCAATGACTAAAAACACATCGCTGTCCTTCGCCCGGGGTCTTTTGTATGGTGGCTGAAAGAATGCCTTCCGAATATCTTTTCTTCCACCAGCTGGGAACGGAAGCGTCTGGTCACCTCTCGTCCTCTGTGTCTTTCTACCTGTGGTCCATTTTGGACAAAAGCTCTGCACAGCGAGCATTGTTTCTATAATCCTCTTAACCCCACCTGCTTCTCTTCACACTTGGCAAAAGACCAGAGTTCTCAAGTAAACCCTTAAGAAGGACAACTCCGCCCTACATGCTCCCCTGCAGGTCGAAAGCCATCAGCTCCAGAGAGAACTCTAGTGCACAGGTGGGAGGGTGGGGTGACGACACGCAGAGGTGCTGTGGTAGTGGACCAAACCGTGTGCGAGTCCAGAATCAGCAGGACGGCCGTGTCTGACCAGAAGCCATCCCTGAACCTGGGGGTGGCGAGGGATACACATTCTCACCCTGCACGAATGTGACTTCTCAACTTTCATGTTGAGTATTTCCTACCGATTTGACAAGAGGATTAATACCAGGTTTTTATCTGAGATGAATAACACACGGTTCTGTGGGGTCCCAGTGAAGTCAGGTGGCTTTAATTTATGCTAACGTGATCGTCGTGAGTACCGTTTCTTAGAAAATGAAGCTGGAAAATGGCAGGCACTTCAGACGTATCCCATGTTCATTTTGATGAACGTTATTTGACGGGGTGGTTAGAAGTTCTTCCTCTTCCAACATAATACGTTCAGCCTGCCTGCTTTCTTCTTTGTAAAGTAGTTGGCGTCCTGCAATGACAGACCCGGCAGCAGGTGTCTGACACCGGTCAGTGCAGCCGGCCCACCCCACCATGAACAGCGCTGCTTCGAGTGATTAATATTTGAAGGAGCTTGTCGCTTCCTGCTGAGTTTGTGTGTTAATAAACTCTCAGAGAAAGCTAACTGTATCACGTGAGAGGAAGATGCATTTATATTTTAACCCTAGCTCCCTGAAGTTCCCTGTGTGCCCATTTTCATCCAGAGGCATCGTCAGTGTGCTGGTTTCCGTCACAGGAAGCTCCCTTCCTGGGGAGGCCGGGGACACACTGCAGTCTCCTGTTTGAGCCATCTTTGAGGACCAGCAGGGTCGCCCCGAATCAGTCACAGGGTTCCCTGAGTTTGTTCTGTCTGTCTGTCTGTCTGTGAGGTGGTGGAGTGGGGCTGGGGTTGCGGGGTGTGGATCTTGGGACCCTGCCCCGCCCCGCCTCGAATTCACGGGCTCGGGAAGTGGTTTGCTTCTTTCTTTCCCTTCGCTTCCTGTGATGCCTTTAAGAAGGTCTCCGTGCGCTGCTCTCATGCTTGCGTACATCTTTTTTTTTAAGTGTATTTGATTTACAGTGCCATGGTAATTTCTGCTGCTAAGTCGCTTCAGTCGTGTCCAATTCTGGGCAACCCCATGGACTCCAGCCCACCAGGCTCCCCCATCCGTGGGGTTTTCCAGGCGAGAGCACCGGAGTGGCTGCCATTGTCTTCCCCGGTGGTGATCACTCCTGTATAGCAAAGTGATTCATTTATACACATATATGTGTTCAGTTGCTTCAGTCCTGTCCAATTCTTTGCAACCCCGTGAACTGTATCCCACCAGGCTCCTCCATCCATGGGATTCTCCAGGCCAGAATACTGGAGTGGATCGCTACTCCCTTCTCCAGAGAATCTTCCTGACCCAGGGATCGAACCTGGGTCCCCTGCATGGCAGGCAGATTCTGGACCACTGTGCCACCTGGGAAGCCCTGTACAAGCATTTATATATTTATATATACACACATTCTTCTTTTTGCTATTCTTTTCCATTATGGCCTAGGCTTGTTTTGTCCTTGAAAGAAGGAGAGAGAAAGAAGCTCTCGGGTTCAGAACCCCGCCTCTTGTATGGACGGAGTGAGACGCAGCAGCCGCTTTCTTTCTGGTGCGTTTCTCCGTCTCTACCCGACACCCCAGACTTTTTACTTGAAAGAAGGGTCAGCCTGTGGGAAAGGAGGAAGCCCAGGGACCAGCACGTACGCCTTCACCTGGACGCACGAAGAGTTCGCCTTTTGCACCGATTGCCTTTTCCTTGACTCCTTTGCTCCCAGAATCCTCTCCCTCTCCACAGCACCGCCCTGCCCTTCCCTGGGGCCACCTCCTCAGGGAGTGTCCGAGAAGCGCCCCCCAAGTCCACGTGCTCTCCGCTTGCTCAGTGTCTCCCATGTGGGTCCCCTCCCTGCCCGGCACCATGCTAGGCCCCGAGGCCATCCCAGGGGCCAGGCCCTGCCTTGTGAGCTGACCCTCTCATGGGAACCATCACACAGTCCGTGGTGACGGTGGGAAGTGCCAGCCGTGGGGGGAATTCGGGGTGCTGACAGTTGGGGCAGTTGGGACAGGTGTACCCACGATCCCAAGATCTAGAAGCGTTTTCACTGGCAGGCGAGCCAGTGGGAAAGGGGGCCAACATGGTGCAGCAGAAAGGCCCCCCCCCCCACTGCCCAGAGCCCCTAGCCCCCGCACCCACGGCCATACGCCGTGTCCCCCACAGGCCTCCGTGCCCTCTCTCTGCCCCCTGCAGCCGTAAGTGACCCCCCTCCCTGAGTGTTCCTCCCCGATTGCCTCACTGCCGGCCCCTCCTGTGCACCAGGCAGACAGGATCCACGCCTGTCCACACAGTGTGTGGCCAAACCCCACGGAGGCATCACGGTCCTCGCTGGTCCAGACACCAGCTGGCGGTCACCCACATTCCACAGCCCCGTGAAGCAGGGCAGGGCGGGGGGTGCAGACACTGTGTCCCTTTTGCCAAAAAGAAAGCACAAGGGAGGTCCACTCCCTGCTCGGACACACGGGCATGACAGCGTACTCGGAGGTGTGACGGTCCTGTTGGGTTCTGGTGGGAACACGTAGGTGATCTGGTTACAGGGCAGATCAGAAAAGAGCAAGAGTCGGTCTGGTGGTGTAGCTGAGCGCTCGAGAGTCAGGCTTCGCTTCCCATCCCTGCTCTTCTGATGAGCTGTGCGGCTTGCTCAGACCTCGCCTCTAGCATTTATAGAATAAGGATGCTAATAGAACCACTTTATAGAGTTGAATGCAATCTCTGCAGATACAGCGAGGCGCCTGGCAGGTGGTCAGCTTAGTAGATGGTAGCTTGTTGGTGTCGCATCTGTGTAACCATGACTTGCTTCTCTGATCATCTGTGAGCATCCTTGTGAGTGTCTGGATCTCATGCCGCCTGGCCTGTCCACCCCCGGGACCCCCACCCTAGGGCCTTGCATCCTGAGGGGTGTGTGTGAGTGGATGAGCGGAGGGAGGGGCCGCAGCAGTGAGGAGCTGTCACCCGGGGCAGGTGCCTCTGTTTCCCTGAACACCAGGTTTGGCCTGCTGACCAAGACTCCGGGCGCCGCCTTAGAGGAGAGCAGGCTTTTTTCCTCGGAAGGACCCAGCCGGTGTCCCCGGCGTATCTCCACCGCGCACTGGCAGGCACGTGAAACCCGGCACAGCTTGATTCTTGCGGTTTAACAGGAGCGAGTGTGCTTCCACCGCCGTCACAGCGAGAGAGCGTTGCTTTGACGCCTCAGCCGCACGAATGGAGTGGCCGTGTCCACGGCGGGAGGTCAGCAGGGATTTCGGGCCTCAGCCTCAGGGCAGAGGCTCCTGTTGGCAGACCGCTGGCCGGGCGTCCCCACGTCTGCTCCGAGAGCTCGGGGGGGCTGCCGGGGGCTGCTCCAGGGGGTTTAACCTGTCCTCTCTCGTCCCCGCCCTGCAGGAACGGCCTCCCCGGCTGCCGCCTGCGGACTGAGAGCGAGCCGGCGTGCGGCTCCCCGGTGGTCAGCGGGGACCCCAAGGAGGACCACACCTACAGCAGCGCCAAGGCCGCCGCCGCGCGCAGCGCCTCGCCAGCCAGCGACTGCGTCTCGTCCTCCTCGGCCGACGAGCCCGACGAGTTCGCCGCCAAGGGGGGCCCGGAGGGCAGCGAGGGCAGCTGCCCGAGCCGCGAGAGCCACAGCGAGCCGGAGGAGGACGGCCGGCCGCGCGGCCCCCGGGAGGCCCCGGGCGACGGCGGCCCCGCGCCCGCGCACAAGAAGCGGCCGCCCGCGGCCAAGGCGCGGAAGGTGCCCAGCGACACGCTGCCCCTCAAAAAGAGACGCACGGAGAAGCCCCCCGAGAGCGACGACGAGGAGATGAAGGAGGCGGCGGGCTCGCTCCTGCACCTGGCGGGCATCCGGTCCTGCCTGAACAACATCACCAATCGGACGGCAAAGGGGCAGAAGGAGCAAAAGGAAACCGCGAAAAATTAACAAAAACAAGTCACTGATTTGTTTTGAACTTACGGCCATTTGGTTTCAGCATGTCAGGAGATTTCTAATGATTTGTGGCAATATCAGCAATTTATTATTTTTCTTTTCTTTTCTTTTTCCTTTGGTTTGCTTTTCTTTTTTTTTTTTTTTAAATTTGCCCCCCCCCCCTTGGTTTTGGACCCTTAAGAATTTTATGTTTAAAGGAGATTGAAGCCATAGAACTCACGTTGACACTCAGCCGTTTTACAAAAGCTTTTCATTACCTGAAGACAAAACCGAAAAAGCCAAAATGACCATTGCTTCCTCCAGCTTGTCTCAGAATCCCGCGGCTGAATCCACAGGGACGGGGCGGTCATGTCGCAGGGACACACCCAGCACTAGAAGGCACGTGTGCAAGGTCACCACCGATCAGGCCCAACCTTTAGGTTTAAGAGGTCAGGGTGTGCACCCAGCGGGGGTCAGTGAGTGAGCCCACATAAGGCAACTGAGGAGACGGGAGGACCCCTAGCTCCTCTAGGAGCAGACCCAGGCTCGTGGCACTGGGGCATCAGATGATGCCAGGAGAAGCCTTGGCGTGGCTCCACGCGTGCAGTGTGAGGTGGGAACAGGGCGGTCACCAGTCCTATGCTTCTTAACCACGAAGCCCAGTAGCATCTCCGCAGGCAAACACTGGACCGCCCTTGTCCACCGGGCCTCAGTGACTCATGAGGAGAAACTGGGTCAGTTTGTAATGATGTTGCTGATCACTGGATTCTGTTCTGTATTAAACAAAAAGCAGGTTCCACAAGCCATAAGCCTGAAGGTTGGTCCTGCTCCTACGCACCTGTACACACACACACACGCCCCACACACACGAAAGAGGGAAAAAAAAATGCAAAAAAGAAGCTATGTCTTCTTAACTGTCCAAGTGAAAATCAAGTTCCGAGAAATTACCATAGCTGCCAAGGAAATAATGGTACAAAACTTTTTCTGTCTGTCAAAATCATTTGATCCAAGTGAAAACAAAAAGCTTCGGACCTGCCATTAGTATTGTGTATTTTTAAAAGATGAAAGGCACATTGATGGACAAACTAAAGTAAAACATGGCAAAAAAAGAAAGAAAGAAAAACAAAACTCCTATACTGCCCTCAAAATGGAGTTTGCAATTAACGTCAGTCAGTATTCATCTTTGCAAAAATCGAAATGATTTCCACATTCAGCCGTGTAGCCAGCAGAAATTTCTGATCCACAATGCATGGAATTCCTTTGAAAAAAGAAAAAAAAAAAATCACAAAAACACAAACTTTTTTTAATTCAAAAATAACAAAGTTCTTGTAAGGTAAATACTGTATTTAGCATGAAGCATGAATTATTTTCATATAAATATAGAAAATAGAGAAAAGGCTATGCCCCTAATTTTTAAGCCCTTAGGCTTAGAGGTTCTTTTGGTTTTCTTCTTTTTTCCTTTTTTTTTTCCCCTTTCATTTATTTTTTTTTTCCTTTTTCTTTTTTTCCTTTTTTCCAATTATTTTGTTTTGGTTTTTTGAAGCAGGTGTTTAAGGTTTAACCTTCTTCAGGGACAAATTCTGACTGTTGGGGAGCTTACTCTGCAATACAAAAATCTCTTCATGTTCTGGTAGGGCCTGGATGGCGGCACTCTGTATTGCCTTGTCTGCACTTCAGCCCCCGGCCCCTCTGATTCTCTGTTGAAAAGTGTGTCCTTTCTCTCTGTCTGTGCATGTTTACCGTGACGCAATAATCTGAGGGCAAACTGAGTCGTGAGTGTGTATGATAGAATCAAGAGCATTATGGGACGCTGACTTGAGAAAACCAGGACTGAGATTTGGTTTCTAGGGAAAACAGGCAGTGAATGATTATGCAAATTCGCCAGGAGAAGGGGAAGCACACGACTGGGCCTTACCGGATGAGGGTGTGAGTTAGGGTAGCCGTGATGGAGAGAGTGCCGCGGGCCTGGGAAGGCCCAGCCCCCAGACGTTCCCCCGACGCCGGTCGCGGCGTCCCCACCGCCTGGGTGCTCGATCCCACCTGGAGCGAAGCCCACCTCGACTGTGGGCGCGGCGTCCAGACCACCAGGTGACGCGCAGCCCGGAAGAAGCTCCTGTTACCTTCGCCTGAAAGAGAGGAGTTAGGGAGATCAGAGGAACCTCTGAGAGAGTGTGACCTTCCGCCCACACGGAAGGGGATCTTCAAGCATAAAGACACCTGCGCTCAAGATAGGATGGTGGGGGAGAGGAGGGGGCTGGGGTGATCCTCACTGTTTGAAACAGGCCGCGGTGGGCCGTGGCGGAGCCCTCCGCCCGCCCCGGGCACGGCCCGCAGCTCCAGCGGCCCGGACGGCAGGAGAAATTAACCCGCGCGTCCTCTGCCTCTGGGCTGCTGATGAGAGGAGCTGAAAAAAGGATCTACAGCCCTGCGCAGGTCAGCCTCACTACTGAACCTGCGTGCACCCAGCGCGCTTGTGCTGGGCGTAGAGAGATGGGGGTAAGGATGTCTTTTCGAAGCGCTCCGTACCCTCCATCTCCCCAGACCAACGTCTGACACCCCAAAAGCCATTCGCAGCTGCGGGACCCCGGGCGGTACTTGGTGGTGTCCCCTCACCAAGCCCCCCTCAGCCCCCCAACCCTCCCAGATCCAGACTTCCCTCCCGAAAGGCAGAGACAAACATCCAGGTCTGTTTTTCTGGCGGGGGTTCCTTCCGATGGCGACCCCCACCGGTGGGCTGTCTCCCCTCATTTCCTTTTTTCTAAAGGAGCAAAGGCCTCTTTTAGAAAATAATAAAATGCAATGTGTGTGATTTACTTTTCTGATCTCTTTGAGAAATAGAGAAATATCTTATAAAAGTGTGTTCTTAACTCCAGAACCACTCTTTTTGCATAAATACCTCATCGGGCAGCTTTCTAAGTGTTATTTCCTGCGTCTCCTGCAGTCCCTAACGCAGGAGCCGCTGGGAGACCTAGGGGAAACTTTAGTGAGGGTACTTTTTTCTATTTTTCTTCTGTTTTTGGAGGCATACACATTATGCATAACCAAAACAATGGCTCAATTGTGTTTAACTTTGTATTTTGATTGTTGAGAAAAAAAAAAAAAGTATCAATGTGTATGTGGCCGTTCATAGTGACTTCATTGCGGAATGAGGTTGTCCATGTCCTTGCCAAGCCCGGGGGCAGAAGACACCCTCTCTCACCCCCTCCTCCAAGAGCAGTAGAGAATTTAAGCACAAGCCTATTTGTGAAAGAGTGTTTTGCTCAAGTGTCATTCACTCTAGTCTTGGAATTTCTTCCCAAACATCAGGTGTTCTTTTAGCTTCCAAACTACCCTGTGTACTCATTTATTTAGTCTTGACAAAGATCGCCTGAGCACCGTTCCAGGGGTGTGGTGTTTTCGCTTTGATTTCTCCTGCTGGGAGGAACGGCATTTCGCGTGTCATTCCAGTATCTCACATACGCGCGTGGGGTGGGGGGTGGGGGTCAGTGGGGAACTATAGCAATATTTGAAGATGCTTTGGGGAGACAACCGTGAACACGTCCGCACCGTGACATCCGCATTTACTTGTCGGTCCTAGGACACATTTAAGAAACGGAGACTATGCTCTTTCTTCTTAAATACGATACCCATGGAAAGTTATTTTCATGCTACTGCAGTTGTCTCTTATCTTTACCTAGTACTTTGTGGAAAGGGTCTGCATCATGGATTTTCCCAGCCTTATGATATACCCTAAGCTCCTATTTCCCTCCCCCCTCTCTAAGCAGTATATATATATGTATATATATACACACATGTTCAAGAGTTGTCTGGTCAAATTGTCTATCTGAAACTAAAGTGAACCCACCCCACCAACAATGGTTGGAAAAAACCCTGGCCAAAACAGCTGTGGCAGATGTTAGTCTTGGGGCTGCGTTTTTCAGGACTGTGGGAAGCTTCTCCCAAGAGCTGTTTTGTTTTTTTTCCCTGGGAGAGGCACAGGGTGTCTGGCCCTGGCTGGGCGAGGCCTTGAATACCACATCTCACCTGGGGGGCCCGCTTCGGGCTGTGGGCTTTAGGGTGAAGACCTTCCAGGTGGCCTTTGTCCAGCTCAGTCCTGGGGCCCAAATGCTACCAGCCCCCCACCTCAGTGACCTCCGCCCCGCACTCCACACATGTGGGCCCCCAGCGTCTCATCCAAGAGCTCTCAGAGAGGGAATCAGAGTTCTGTACAACTGACCTGCATGGGAGGGTTTTCCATATGGGATTGGATTCAACTCAATGTGACTTCCCTTTCCCTTTAAACTTGATTCAGATTGGGACTCGTTTCTTTCTGCTGGATCACAGCTGCCCAGATGTTGCCATTTTCTTTTTTATATTTCTGTAGAGTATTTTTCTTTCATCTTCAAGATTTTTTTTTTTTTTTTTTTTTTTTTTGCCACCAAAAGAACACATTTGAGCTCCGTGTCCCCTCTCGATCGTGACTTAACCAGTGTTGACAGTTCAGTCCTTCGTGACGTAGGTCCCAGCTCGAGTACTATATCAAACACTGTTATGCACATAACGCAGCACTGTGATCTAATTTAATACTTTTTTATTATTTATACTACTATATATAATATACATCAACACTTTTGCTATATAACCTAAGTGATAACCCTCTTTTTAGTTACCTGCCAAAACTCGGGACTTTGGTTTATATTGCAGTTAACACAGTTACAAAGTTGGAATGGTGTCTTTTTTTTTTCTTCGTTGTAATGGAATGTGTAAATCAAAGTATATCCGTTGTGTGGTGTTCCCGTCCCTGGAGCCCCGTGAGGATGTCCACAGGGCGTGCAGTGTTCTGTGTAGACCCGCCTGCCTTTGTGAACCCATCTGTCACCCCCACTTCCTTGGAGAGAGCGGGGCGATGGTGGCCAACTGCTCTCTCTGCCCCCTACTGGTTATTCTTGAATTAAGCACAGACTCCGTTGCTTTATCATGAATAATGTGTGTGACCTTACAATTCTTCCACAGTTCAGCAAACAAGTGCTAGCGTCACTGACCAAAAATTAAGGAAGGAAAATCCGATGTTTCAAACGATCCACCTTTTAACGGCCGAAACCAACGCGTCTATGGTGCTGCGTTCTGCTGTCTGTCCTACTTTTGAAATCAGACCTGGGTGAAAGATCACTTCTGACTTAACTGTGATCGTGCTCACAAGTACCCTTCCTGTTCGTTTTGTTAGCGCTGAAATCAAGACTATTTATTTGGAATAGATACAAGCAGTGTTTTCCACTTCCTTTGCAACAGTTGAGAACAGCCTTCCCTACTTTTTGCAAAGAGTTAATTAATATTCCATATTGGATTCGCAAAGACTTCGATATGGTGTATCTAGCAAACCCAGAAATTGTCTTTCATCCTTTCCTGACTGTGGCCTGAGTTCCCAGCCCCTCCCTTTTGTTAGATGAAACTCGTAGCACAAGTTCAATTATTTAAACGTGCAGCATTGCTTGAGTGTGTGTGTCGGGCCATCGACACTTCAGTAGCCCGCTGTCATTCACACTCACTACTCACACTGCCACGGCGACAATGTGGAGGAAGCAAGTATCCGTGTGTGTCTGGGAAGCATTATACACTTGTACATTTTTTTATACTCTGATTCTGTACCATTTCTGAGTTCTGTTTTTGTTTTACAGAAAAATAAATAACAGTGATAAAGCAATCAGAAGACAAGAGGTTTACTCTCAATACTTGGGGTCGTCTGACCTCTGGCCAATAGACCTCCATGGCCAAATTTATTCACTTAGAGTAATAAGTTTTCAAAAGCCAATTTTCGTCGGTGTTTTTTTCTGTATGAAACTGCCAATATCATGAACAGAAAGGGAGAACCGTAAAGGAGAAAGTGGCGTTCGGTCGCGTTTGTGTTGCCTAGAGGAAGCGTGGAAGCAGGCACAGCCCGCCCACCTTGAGGGACCTGACGGTGTTGCTTTGGAGGCATCCATCCATACTTGCATTTCGCACCCTTCGTATGTAATCATATTGCCAAAGACAAACTATTTCACCATTTATTGTAAATAACACTTTCCCCCAGACCTTCCATAAAGTTTCTGTGATGTATTGTCTTCCAGTTGCAATAAAGATGACTGAGATGCATCAACTGAGGCAGCGCCGCGTCGTGGTGTGTGCGCTGCGTCTCCGCATCCGCGCTCGCGCGCGCTCCAGGCGGGCTGTGCCGTTCTTTTCGCCGCTTGGCCCAGAGCCGCCGCAGCACTTGGCCGAGCCTTTCGCGTTGTGCTCGGCCACGCCCTGCCACGCTCTGGGCAACCCCATGGACTGTAGCCCGCCAGGCTCTTCTGTCCATGGACTTTTCCAGGCGGGAATACTGAAGTGGGCTGCCGTTTTCTACTCCAGGCGATCTTCCTGACCCGGGGGTCAAACCCACGGCTCCTGAATTGGCAGGCGGGTTCTTCGCCACCACACCGCCTGGGAAGCCCAGCCTCTTCTCCTTTTCAGCAGAAAACCACACAGCTTTTGCAAACACACAGATTTGCAGCCGAAGGCCGAGCTCACCTGTGGGTCTCGGGACGTCTAGGTGTGACCTAAACAGTCACGGGACAGCAGGCCTCCCACCGTGAACTTGTGGTCAGACAGACAGACTGTGCCTTTCATTTGGAAGTTGTCAGGCAATACACTAAAGTTGTTCAGTGGGGCTGGAGCCTGTCAGCCTATCCCAGGTCCTTAGGGCTTCTGCAGATAAGTTGCCAAACCCTGAGACTCGGACCTTGAGGGCCTCCGCGAGGGAGCTGGGTGGGAGGAGAGCGGCTGGGACGAATCCAGGGCCAGGGCGCCAGGACCCGTGCTGGAGGAGAGGAAGGGGCGAGCTTGCAGAGCGCTGCTCCCTCTCTGATGGTTTCGCTAGTGGGCTGTGTTAACCCGTAGATCTCAGAGCAGCGCTGGTCCTGGCAGACCCCCACCGCCTGCAGCTGGGCTCCGCACGCACGGGTCTTGTAGGTGCCCAGGCTGTCCCTTCTGTGCTCAAGGCATTACTGGAAGGTCACTTCAAGCAGGGCCTGCTGGGCTGGATTCCCAAAAAGCTTCTCAAACTGTCACCCCAGGATCCAGTGGGTTTGCCAAGGTTCCAGCCTGGTCCCCTTGCATTGTTTTTCCACCTTTGGAGCGGTGGTGTTCCCTCCTGGATGAAAAATCTTCCACATTGATTGGGAGGGAAAGCAGAAAGTCATTTGGATCAAAGCTGATGAACTCTGGGTAGTTGCCCAAGTCAGGTAAGGCTTAATACCAAAGTGTGGCCACCCACCGTCAAATGCCCATACCAGACATTCCATGAGTGAGTCTCAAGGTGTCTGCAGACAAGATGCCCAGATAGGTTATCAGAATACCTGAGGGAACTCTGTCAAGATGACAGACGAGGACGTGCATGCTCAGTCATGTCCAGTTCTTTGCAAGCCCCTAGACTAGCCGCCAGGCTTCTCTGTCCACGGAGTTTTCCAGGCAAGCATACTGAAGTGGGTTGCCATTTCCTCCTCCAGGGGATCTTCCCGACCCAGGGATCGAACCTGAGTCTGTGGCGTCCCTGCATTGGCAGGCAGCTTCTGATGACACCTCCAAAATTCAGTTCTGACCTCCGGGGGACGTTGACCATTCCACAAAAGAGAGGGGAAAAAATCTGGTAGGTGTTGCTTACCTGCAGTGAAGACCCCAGTGGGGTCTATTATAAGACGGTATAAGTGGGAGAGGAGATAGGTAAAAAACTGCCGCGAAGTCAAATTCACTGTATTGGGTGTTGCACAGTGCTTTTGTTCTTTTCTTTTAATTCAAGAAGCATTCAGGGACTTCCCTGGTAACCCAGCGGTAAAGAATCCACCTGCCAGTGTAGGGGACACGGGTTTGATCCCTGGTTTGGGAAGATCCCACAGCTACTGAAGCGGGCACACTGCAGAGCCCGTGCTTCACAACAGGAGAGGCCACCGTAGTGAGAAGCCTGAGCGCCGCGGCTGGAGGAGCCCTTGCTCATCCTGAGCAGTGGAGGCCAGCGCGCGGCAGCCCAGACCTGGCACAGCCAAAAATAAATGAGCAAACAGAATGTAAAAAACCAGAAGGTGCATTCGTTCAGCACCCACTCTATCCCAGTGGCCGCTGGACCACAAAGACAAGGAGGGCCCGTCCGGCGGGACGTAAAGCTACAGAAGGGAAGCTGAGCTGCTGAGAAGGGTACGCGCTCAGGTGCTTAGAAGGCCCCAGGCGAGCTGGGGCCCGTCTTCCTGGAGAAGAGCTTCCCGAGGGCTCAGCAGCGATGGTCTCGCTGCAGCCAGTCCAGGGTCTCGCTGGGTGGCTGGCCTGAGAGGACGGCACCAGGTCTGTCTGAGCTGCTGCTGCGCGTGCTCTGCACCCCATTCCCTGGTGTTCCCCTGCCCCTCCGTCTGTGTCCCCTGCCCCCATCAAAGTGGGGCCACAGCCGCTGCTTTCCTCTTCCCTGAAAAGAGGGAGGCAAAGGAATGACCGGTGTTTTCATTGTATTAATGTTAAAAGCAGCTTGGCCAAAGGGTGAAGAGAGAAGAAATCAAAAGTACTCCTGAAGCTTACATTTGGAAGTGACTTTCATCCCATGGTTTAATAGCAGCATTTGGGATTCGGTGCTATGCACTGGGGAACTGTATCTCTAATGTCCTGGGTTTCCTTTGAGCAAAAACTATACAAGGTTCTGGACTCTGCCTTGGGGATGTAGTTATTTGCTGGAGAGATGCCTTATTTGCATATTTAAGTAGCATGCAAGTTCTCCTCTAACCTTTAGGTAATCTAGATGTGACCTCTTTCTGCTCTTTAAAACTTCTTCCTGGACAATTGAAAATGGATTGTCTTTGGAAAAGACCAGCATCACTGTCCTCAAAGCTGTGTGAGTCCTCAGAGCAGTGACAGGACGCCTCAGCCCCGCCCCAGGTAGCTCAGGGCCCACAAAGGTGCTTCAGTGCCTGAGCGCGTCCAGGCTGCCCGGATGCGTGAGCGGGCGGTGCCAGGCCCCCTGCAGGCCCTCCTCACCTCCTTTTCACTGTTCTGCCTGTGAAAGGAAGGCTTTTGCACTAAGAAACCGTCATCCTTCTAGAAAATTCCAAACAGATGAGAGCAATTTCAGAGGCAGGCTGGTGTGATTAGAAGGCTTCTGTTTATCATCTGAAAGCTCACATCTGTCACCCTGCTTCTCAGGTCCCCTAGGAATTAAATGGTCCTCTAAGCGCCCGCATGCACGCTCTGTCCCTTCACTCGTATCTGACTCTGCAGCCCTATGGACAGGCCGCCCGCCAGGCGCCTCTGTCCGTGGGAGTCTCCAGGCAAGAATACCGGAGTGGGCTGTTACGCCCTCCTCCAGGGAATCTTCCCGACCCAGGGATCAAACCCAGGTCTCTCTCGCCTCCTGCACTGCAGGCGGATTCTTTTACCCACTGAGCCACCTGGGAAACCCCGCTGAAAGTGCACAGACATAAATGTGTGTTGACCATTTTTAAATCATTAGGATAAAAACCAGGGATTCAGGAACTTGCCAAGGACTGTTTTTTAAAAGACTCAGACATAAGCGAACAAATCAGTTTATTCGATGCCCACCTCTTCCTTTTGTTTTGTGTGAATAAAACTTTCCAGTAGAGTGCTATAAATAATACTCATAGCAATAGTATCTTGATCTGAAACCATTCAGGGGCGTTTGGGGATGGTCTCCTGACGTTTTATGTTACTCCCTAATAAAGTACCACGGAACAGATGATCACATCTCCTTCAAGAAGCGACAGTTTATTTGAGAAGGATCGAGGAATTCTATTTTTTCTCATGTGTTACTCATCTAAAAACTGATTTCTAAAAATGGGTAACATGGAAGAAGCACTGTGTGATGAGGGAAATCTGAAACCAAGACAGTGGCTGGCGCCTTAAACCCCCCTGGGGTGCAGCTTCTTCGTGAAATGGCCCCACTCTAGTCATGCCATAAGACTGAAAAGGACATTAGGGATCGTTAGGTCCAAACTCCCTGTTTTACAGACCCAGCAGCTGAAGTACAGACAGATGAAGGGACTCGCCCAAGGTGCCGCAGCTGGCTCGGGGCAGACCTGGGCTCGAGTGGACCGTATCCATCTGTCCGATGTGTGGTCATTGTCGTCACATCTGTAGGATTTCACTGCTGGCGGTTCCTCAGAGGGACACACTTAATATGACGTCCTCTGCAGCTTCCCTATAGCCATAGCAAAAAAGCCTACCCCTGTAGGTGATCCGTGGCGCTCTATCGAGCGGGAGGCCTGTCATCTTCAACTGTTACGTTTCCGTTTCACTGTTCACATTGCTTTGCCTGCATGCTCAGTTGCGCAGTTGTATCTCTCTGTGACCCGACGGACTGCAGCCCGCCAGGCTCCTCTGTTCACGGAATTTTCTAGGCAAGAATACTGGAGCAGGTTGCCATTTCCTGCTCCAGGGGCTCTTCCTGACCCAGGGATCGAACCCGAGTCTCTTGCCATCTCCTGCACTGGCGGGCGGATTCTCTATTCTATTAATACCACAGTGAAGATTTTCAGACAGGTGCCTGTTTGCGTATTTTCAGCTTGTCTTTTGGTTAGATAGCCTATTGGAACAAAGTGTGATCAACATTACAACAGGCTTTCCAAATGGCATCAGTGGCAACAGCAATGAATGAAAACCCCAGTTTCATTGCACTCTTACCAGTATTGGAATTCATTTTTCTCTTTAATTTTTCCTGCTAGACAAAAGTAGTATGTTATTGCTGTTTTTTTAATCTAGATATAATTGGCAATTTATTACTGTTTGAATTTTCATTTAATTACTAGCACAGTTACATGATTTCTCAGTTTACTGGCCATTTATTCTCTCCTCTCTGAGTTATCTGCAACTGACTCTTCAAGAGTTGGAGAAAGAAACTAGGTTCACAGTCTCTTTTCTAGCAATGTTCCTGATTAGCCATTAAATGAAGTCGGGATGACCAACCATATCAACTGACCCCAGATGGTCTTATCTTCAGACACTAGTTGTCCTTATACTGAGCCAAATTCCAGCCCCTGAAATGTCTGACTGAAGTTCCTAGGACTTCAAAGGCCGCCAAGATGCAAATGTGAACCATCGTGCACACGGCAGCCGTTTATACGTTTGAATAATTTCCTCCCTAAATCTTGTCCAGAATAAATATTCTGAGTTCTATCTGTTCTTTCTCTCTTCTGGACATGAGCCAGTTGGGGGTCAGAACTGGGTCCAGTCTGATGATGAGAAGCCGTCACTGTCTTCATTCCAGCTCCTCTATTTCTAGCACCATCGCCGAAGTCTACAAAGCACATTTTTCAGGCGTCCTCTCACACCAGGGGTTCATACTGAGCTCGCTGTTGACTAAACCAGCTAAGCCCTAGCTGCATTTCTCCAGATGTGCGTTTCGGATCAGAGCACAGGACTTTCTCTCTATAAATGTCACCTCCTTAGATTTGGTCCACTGCGCAAGGCCAGTTGAGATTAGCAGTAGGGTGGGAGTCTGGCAAACACTTGCTTTCCCTCCAGCTGTCACTGGATCACAGATTTGAAAATCTCTTTTGTGTGGATGAGGACAAAGCTGGAGCCCTGTGGCTGGGTTCTGGAAACGCCCTTGTGAGTCAACTTTCCTTTCCGTGGAGGGCAGGGCTTCCCGGTGGCTCAGTAAGTAAAGAATCCGCCTGTAATGCAGGCGACCGGCTTCAATCCCTGGGTTGGGAAGAGCCCCTGGAGAAGGAAATGGCAGCTCACTCCAGCATTCTCGCCTGGAAAATTTCATGGACAGAGTAACCTAGTGAGCTACAATCCGCGGGGTTGCAAGAGTCAGACACAACTTAGTGAGTAAACCACCACCCACGCTTAGAGGGCAATTATTCAATAGCTATAGGTGCCCCTGGCTTTATGAAGGTGCATGAAACCTACATTTCTCCATTCAGTCAAAGCTCTGTCAATACATCCTGGGTCTCCAAGTAAAAAGCCAAAGTCTTCCTTTATAAAAAAGGAAATAGAGTTATACGCTTTGCTGATACGAATTATACAAATGTGAAATAAGGCAAAAGAGAAGAATAAAGTTTCACTTATTGTACAAACCTTAAAATAGTGTAGATCCCACTTTATTCCTATGGGGAACTTAGTCTTGTTTCAATGCATGTATTAAATAATATGAGATTTTAAGGACCATACCCCTGATATAAAAAGCAGCCACCGTTTATTCATATATGTCTTTGTCCATCCTTTCACTTACTATATCTTAGTGAACTCAAGTTGGCTACCTTGCGAAAAGCTTACAAAACATTCCTGTAATAATCCATCCAAGAATTTTGCCCAAGGGTAGCATTGAGACTACGTATCTGAAGTTTGCAGACTGTCTTCTATTTATAGTCAAGAAGTTTCAGGGGCTTCCCTGGTGGTCCAGTGGCTAAGACTCCGTGCTCGCAATGCAAGTGGCCCGGGTTCGATCTAGGTCCTACATGCCACGGCTAAGACCCGGTACAGCTACATAAATAAATTTTTTTTTTTAAGGAAGTTTCAGCGTAATACTGAGTGGTATTTCCACATTTCGTGTGCGGGCCTGTTTGGAACACTGCCATATCTAGCCTGTGGTTCGTCTCTAAATACAGTCAAAGGCATCCAAAGTCACGAGCTCTGTTTCTAACACAACGTTCAGAACTTGAGTTTAGTTACTTCGGGCCCCTGTTTGCTCGACACTGTCCAGCACGGCATATACATTTGAGCGTCCAGAACTTCCGTAGTCTGAGAAGGCAACCCCAAATAAGGAAGTATGGAGAAGAAATTAAAGAAATTCAGGAAGTTTTAAGGATTTTCTCCTTCACGACCATAGTCAGCCCACCCTTGTTTTTCACCAGCTATCTGCCAGTGCTGATGGCGCTAGGGAGACGTGAACAAAGTCTCCTGCCTTCAAACGCGGTCGCCCCCAGAAGCCGCTGTACTGAGCCGTGGGCCCCTCAGTGGCAGGTGAGGCCCGTTCCCCAGACCTCTCAGTAGAGGGCGGCGTTTTCCAGACGCAGCAGCACCGGTTGTGCATCTCAGTAAAGCCGTTGTCTCCCTCTTCCTCCCATGGGTCCTGTGTCCGCCTCCGTTGGCTGGCGAGAAATTACGTAAGAGCCTGTTTGCCATCTGCAGACATGAGCCCCCCTCCCGTGGGAGGATGGTTTCGTACTGAATTGATCTTTGCTACTGGTCCCCAGCTCTGTGATAAAGTAACTGGGTGTGTCCCTCCCTCGCATGGACGGAGGAGCCTGGCCGTGGGGTAGCAAGGAGTCAGACGCGACTGAGCGACTCACACTTTTCCTTTCCTTTCTCTCCCGCACCGCGCTCCGAGTTCTCGACTTAGAAGCGAGCGTGCATCCTCACCCTGCTCTGCGCTCTCCCCCCACCACCCAGCCCTCATCAGTCCCTTCTCAAAACTGCTGTAAGAGCGAAGACTGGAGAATCCAAGCGACATGGTACCGTCATGCTTTATTTTCGTAATTCTTCTGCCACCGCCGTGGGTGAACAGGAGGTGCAGACAGATGCGTGAGGCATTCAGTCGACTATCAGTCTAGTCTTTTCCCTGAAACTCTTATGCCCTGAACGTGGACCTGTAGACCATAGAAGGTCCCGCACAGCCAGTCTCCTGCCTCCCGACGGACCCCGACAGCACACTCCTCTCAGGGCTCAGAGAGGGCCTGCCCATTCACACTGATATCAGGGGGCTCTCGTCACACAATGCAAAAGCCATGTCTTTTTGATGCTTAATCTTTTCTACTGGACCAGTAACCCATCCTGACCCATGAGCAGGGTGATTTCGTCTTTATTGGCAATAACCAAGTCCTTTGAAGTGAAAAAGGTCAAGTGTCAATTAAGAAAATTCGGAAGGAGGCTATACTCATGGCTAAGTCAGCTGTCTTACCCTTCAAGGGTGGGAGTCACTTCATGCATCCTTATAGGACTTATAGGACTTCCCTCATAGCTCAGCTGGTAAAGAATCTGCCTGCAGTGCAGGGGACCCGGGTTCAATTCCTGGGTTGGGAAGATCCCCTAGAGAAGGAAATGGCAACCTGCTCCAGTATTCTTGCCTGGAGAATCCCGTGGACGAGGAGCCTGGAGGGCTACAGTCCATGGGGTTGTGAAGAGTCGGACACGACTGAGCGACTTAGCACATCACGCACCTGAACTTTGCTTTTGCTGGCTTGTCCGCCCATCACGACCACCCTCCTGGTCAAGCGCCAGCACCGTTTCCCTGGATGTCAGCCATAACCACGTTCGTCCCCTGACCACACGTTTCCCACAGAGCAGCGGGAATCAGCTTTCCCGGTTGCCTCTGATGGTGTCATCTGCTTCAAATCTTTTTTAAAAATTTTAAATAAAAATTTGTTAAATTTATTTTGGGGGGGAGATGAAGATTATGAATAGTGTTTGTTGTTAGTATCAATGTGTATATGTGAATATATGTAAAAAGAAATTAACTTTTGATCTTTATTACATCTCAGTGGATATAAACGAAAAATTCAAGGTAAAGTCAAATAAGATACATACAAGTATTGCAATTCACATAATCAAATTTTAAGGATTCCAGCCAACAAAAGATATTACTATGAACTCTAGAACATCGTTAGGATGCTGTTAACACAGTGATATTGTGTATTATTTTACTGGAGTGGGGTTGCTTTTCAGGGCAGTGTTGGTTTCTGCCGCATCTGCTTCCGATCTGCGCTCCTGGCCACACTGCCTGCGGGAGAATGGCCAACCCACAGGGGGCCTTAGGAATCGAGGCGCAGCCCAGATTCCCCAGATTCCGGCCCCGCCCTGAGCCCCGGCCTCGCCCTCGATGTCCTCGGCCCCGCCCTCGATGTCCTCGGCCCCGCCCTGAGCCCCCGGCCCCGCCCCCGATGTCCTCGGCCCCACCCTGAGCCCCCGGCCCCGCCCTCGATGCCCCCGGCCCCGCCCTCGATGTCCCCGGCCCCGCCCCGAGCCCCCGGGCCCCTGGGCTCCTCCTGCTCAGGGCTCCTCCTGCTCAGGGCTCCTTTCTTTCTGCTCTCAGAATGCTCCCCACTTGCTCCCTCTTTCCTCCTGAAAAGTCCCTGTCAGTCCTTGAGGACCGAAGTCAAACTGTTCTCTCTGCACGTCTGACGGGTGGCCCCCACCACAGGCGGGGGGGACTCTTCAGCTCCCTCCCTGGGTGCAGACAGGCGTCAGATCTTCTACGCTGAACTCCTGGGATGGTGTCTGCTACTTGGTCACTGCAGACATTTTCCTTTAATTCAGCTTTGTCTTATCTACTTGATGGTTCCAATGTCCTGCTGTCCTCAAAAGGACTTGTAGCTTGGTACATTCACTCGGCATCTTCCATTCAAGGGAAATGTGAACCCACAGTGAGAGTAACTTCTCCCCTCTGAGACCACTAGAATCTCTATTTGCTGGTCTACAAGGATCTGTCTGGTATTTCCAATCAAAAGTTAAACTCTGTCATGGCATTTTGCCATGCGATGTTTAATAAAACTGAGAACTCACTGACGCTTGGCCAGTTTGTTTTCTAAGCATGCTTTACTCGGTGGGGCAAGAAACCCAGTTTTGACGCAGTCTCTTCCAGCTTTGGGGAAGCCACTGAACTTGTCTGTGGGTGGTGTGCCCAGGCACGCAGTTGCAGCTGACTCTTTTTGACCTCATGGGCTGTAGCCCACCAGGCTCCTCAGTCTATGGAATTTTCCAGCAAGAATACTAGGGTGGGTACCCATTTCTACTCCAGGGGATCTTGCTGACCCAGGGATTGAACCCACGTCTCTTGCATCCCCTGCACTGGGAGGCGGGTTCTTTACCGAGAAGCCAGTTGAGATTATCTAACGTGGCCTTGTTCATTGGTTCTGATTGCTAATTGGTGAATCAGCTCCTAACAAAGCTCTTGGTGGTTGGCAAGATGTGAACAGTTAAGTGATGGAGGGAATTTTTCAAAGAATTCAAATTATTCCATTCAAAGGAGTATCCATCAGTCTAAGATTATATCTTTTCTGCTCTATGGGTGTCAAAATGTCCTATCTCCTATAAAAATTATGGTGGTCATAGTTGGAGGTGTTAGTTTTTGATGTCCTCATCTGATGGACAGAGAGTTGGCAGTGATATGTTGATCTACCCAAATTTTCCTTTGATCCTGAGCCAGGGCTGTATCTCCGCCACATTAGGCAACGAGAAAGTTGCCTAATATTCACCCTCAGCCAAGCGATGAAGCAAAGGCAGAGTGAATGTGTGGGAAGCACTTCTGTGGCTGATATAGTCGGGGATCCAAAGCAGGCGTTGAGTCCTTTTTGGATGAGAAATTGGGATAAGGTATGTTCTTGGTCCTGGATCTGAAAATTAGATCACCATCTACATCTGAAAATTCTTTCCCCTGGGTCCACTAAGACTTCCCATTAGGGTATGTATGAGTTTAAAAAGGCTCGTTTATTCATTCAACAAACACATACTAAGCATGGACTCTCAGGGTCAATGAGTGCTAGTCCCTGGGCATACAGAACGCCTAAGGATGCTTGCTCATAGGAAGCTTGCCAGCCAGTATGACGCCACTGAACAGAAAGACAGTATTTCCAAATGGGGAGCCACCTACATATCGCTGCACCGAGTCTTCCCAGGTAGGATACCGGGAACCAGAAAGGGAAGAGTGAGCATTTACCCAGGGAACGCCTATCTTCACCATTTGAGGGTGATTCCCACATTTCTTAGACCCAACCCCTTTGCCCAAGGTCTAGACCCACGTGGCCAGAACCAGACCCTAGGGACCTCCAATTCAACGCAGCCAAACCAGCACTGTTGACAGAGACCTCTAGTTACCCATCCAACGTCCATTCACCCTTCACCACATATGAGCAGAGCCCTGATTTCAGTGGGATGGCTGTGTGCCCATGTGAAAAGCTAGTCTCCAGCTTCTCTTGCAAATGGATGACAATGGGATGTAAGAGGCTGGGGCTTCTGGAAAGCTCTTTAAAAGAAGACTAACACATGTCTTATCATGACTGATCCTCCTCTCCACTCTCCTTCCTACAACATGAAATTCCACTGTGAAAGCTGGAATTCTAATGTGATAGCTGGAGAGCAGAGGCCATTTGGTGACAAAGAGGCAACTTTGAGATGACCTTGAAAATGAAAACCCAGTGCTAGGGATGGGCTTCCCGGTGGCTCAGGGGCAAAGAACCCGCCTGCCAATGCAAGAGGTGCGAGTTCAGTCCCTGCGTCGGGAAGATCCCCTGGAGAAGGAAATGGCAACCCACTCCAGCATCCTTGCCTGGGACATCCCATGGCTGGAGGAGCCTGGTGGGCCACAGTCCACGGGGTCACAAAGAGTTGGGCACAACTGAGCGCACACACATGCATACGTGCAAGGATGGTGGCGAAGGCGGCTCCAAGGAGCCTAGGACAGCGCCGACACCATGGACCTGCCGCGCCAGCCCTGGGCTCCCAGTCTCTAGATTTCTTTTCCACGGGAGGAAGTAAAATCCAATCTTCTTTAAACCATGAGTATTCTAGAGCTGTCACTTGCAGTGAAGCACGGTTCTTAGCGGCTGCGGGACTCACCGTTACACGCCTGCCCACTGTCCTCTGACTCCTGTCGGGTCAGCCCTTCCTCCGGATGCCTTATTATGTTCCTGTCCCCAAGCCCTGCCAGCCGGCTAAGGCCTGAGCTCAGGAGCTGGCGATCTGATCCCACTGGCCGGTTCCAGCCCCGCTCCGTGTTTACAGGTGGCCTTTGGGGGCAGGTCCAGCCACCCTGTTCCTTGATTTATCTTCCAAAAGCATCTGTGGCTGCTTTTGCAGAACAGCAGCAGACACTGAATGTTTGAGGCAGAGACCCGTGACTTACAGAGTCTGATATGGTTGCCCTCCGGCCTTTTACAGAAGAGGTTTGCTGACGCCCGTATTGCCCCAGAGTCATCTCCGGTTTCCTCTAGTCCTCGCTCCTGCGGGATGTCCGCAAGCCCCCCGTCCCGCCTCTCTGAGGTCTCTAAGTCCCGTTCTCACTGCAGCGGTCAGCGCTGTGGGACCCCCGGCAGGCTTGGGGGGCCCGCAGAGGGACAGCCCTTGTCGAACTGGTCCCACTGCCCCATCACCCCCATACCCTTCCTCCCCGGAATCAGACTGGCCCACCCAGGGCGCCAGAGACCCTGGGGAGCTGAGGAGACAGTGAGGAGCCCCGGGGGGCGTCACCCTGAATGGAGAGGGCCGGGGGGAACTGGACGGCAGGGCCAGAGGCCTGCTCAGCTGGAGCTGCGGCCCGGGGGTCCCAGGCGTGGACCGATGTCACGGGCCCAGAAGGTGGGAAGGAGAAGCCCTCCTCTCCTCCTGTCTCAGTCACCAGCCACCGCTTCCAAGCGGACCAACCCCAGAGGAAGGCGGCTGGGCACAGGAACCCAGCCCGGAGCAGCCTGTTGCTCTGCCCAGCAAAGCTGATCCGGAGCCGAGCAGAGGAAGGGCAAGCGGGGCAGCTGGGGCCTCGGGCCCCTCTGATCCGCTCCTGCACTGCGGACAGGCTGACCTTCCTGACCCCCGCCTGGCACTTCACCCCTTAAATCCCTCCCGTGTGCCCTGGGCTCTGATGCGGGTCCCGTCCCCGCAGGACACATGAGCCCTGCACGCCCGGCCCCTGCCGCCCCCCGGACCACATCGCCCGCCCCCGAGGCCCATGCGCTGCTCAGCAGGCTGCAGTCTCCAGCCTGTCCCTCGGGCCCCCGTCTCTTTGCAGAGGCGGTCCTCTCTGCCTTTCCAGGATGACGTTTCATCTGGCAAATCTCCCTCCCCACGTGTTTCTTCCGTGTTCAGCTTCCACAGTCTCTGTCTGTGGTTCACGTTCCTGGGTCCCAGCACTTGTCATGGTTCCTCAGAGCCGTTGATTTCCTGGTCTGTCTGTGCCGCGCTCTCCTGAAGGGCGAGCCTTTCCCCTGCACGTGGCTCCGGCCCCGGGCCTGCCAGGGCGCTGGGCACGCAGTGCTCCCTGGGCGCGCCTTTCCTGGGTGGATGGAGGTGTGGGCACCGGGGGCTGCAACCCCAGCCCAAACGCTCTGCGGGGAGCCCTGCGCTGGCTCCTCCAGCTGTGGCGGACGGAGCCGGGGGTGGGGGGCAGGAGCGGGGCTGGAAACGCGTCCAAGAGCCTCTGAGAACACGGCTTCACCCCACCCGCCCAGGAGAGCTCCCGGGGGCGGTACAGCCTCCCACCTGGGCTTTCGGACTGACGGAGGGCGCTTTTGTGTGGCTTGTCCTGGCCACGCCCACAGCTGGCTCCTCCGTCTTCGGAGGGTCTGTCCTGTGGCCAGCAGAGCAGGAAGACCACCCTCCTGCCGCGGAGCCCCAGACCCGGAAGGGTCACATCTCAAGGACTCCTGCAGCATCCAGGCAGAAAGGACCAGTGGGAAAGGGGTGGCCCTCTCCCGGGCCCCGGGGCCCCCTGCCTCTCCGCTCCTGCTGCCTGTGGCGGGTGGGGTGGGGGCGCCCGTCCTCGGCCCCGCCCTCGGTTTCAGGCTGCGCTGACCCTGGCCGCATGGAGCCCACCTCCACGGGGAATCACGTCACAAAGGTCTCCGCACGATGCTCTCAGCATCGCTGGGCCAGAAGCCTCTGATCATCAGGGGGCACAATCGATGCTCTTGTCCGGCTTTGAATGACCCTCACTTCTCTCCCTGGCTCTTTGCTAAGTAGGTGTCATTGAGAACAGTTACCTCGTGCGAAGCTGGCCGCCGGCCTTGACTCTGCGGCTTCCTCCAGCTGATGTGAGGAGGAGCGTCTTGCTCCTGCTCGGCTCTCAGTCAGCTCCACAGAGCGGCCCGCAGTACAAGGAAGGTTCTTTCCGCCCTGTTTTTCAGCCAACGTGGCAGTTCCACAGATCAGAAGAGAAAACCAAGCCCTGTGCCCAGGCTCTGAAAGAAGGGCCTGGGCAGCCTGGGCGCTGGCTGACTCTGAGCAAATGGGGCAGACAGGCTGGTGTCAGGCCGGCTAGGTTTCCAGTTCTGGCTGCCGGCTGGGTGACGTTGGACAAATTGACTCACCCTCTCCAAGGCTCGCTTCTGCATCTGTAGGCTGGGATGGCAAGAGTACCATCAGGTAGGGCTGTTAAAAGGATTATATGAGATGACGCAGAGGAAATAGGATTCATATAGCAGGTCACACCGAAGAGGCTCAAGGAGTGACGATTATCGTTGCTGTTGTTTTGATGTTATCATTAGGAATCCCAGAGCTACACAGTCTAGCCTAGATATCAGTGCTGGCACTGGTGGATACAACAGCCACAGCCACACGTGGCCACCCCGTATGTGCTGCGCCCAGTCGCTCGGTCACATGCAACTCTCTGTGACCCCACGGACTGTAGCCCGCCAGGCGCCTCTGTCCGTGGGACTCTCCAGGCAGGAACGCGGGAGCAGGCTGCCACTTCCTCCTCCAGGGCACAGTGCTGACTCGGGGATCCAGCCCGCGTCTCTGGTGTGGATTCTTTACCACTGCACCGCCTAACAATGCACCTGTGGCCCCTCTAGGACAGGTGAAATGCGGAAACTAAATTGAGCTGTGCTCTAAGCCACTGCTGCTGCTGCTGAGTCGCGCCAGTCGCGTCCGACTCTGAGCGACCCCATAGACAGCAGCCCACCAGGCTCCCCCGTCCCTGGGATTCTCCAGGCAAGAACACTGGAGTGGGTTGCCATTTCCTTCTCCAATACATGAAAGTGAAAAGTGAAAAGGAAGTCGCTCAGTCGTGTCCGACTCCTAGGGACCCCATGGACTGTAGCCCACCAGGCTCCTCCATCCGTGGGATTTTCCAGGCAAGAGGACTGGAGTGGGGTGCCATTGCCTTCTCCGATGCCCTAAGCATATTGGATTTCAAAAACTCAGCGTGAAAAAAGAGGATGTAAAATACCTCATTAATACCTTATAAATATTGATTACATTTTGCAATAATATTTGGATATATTGTGTTAAATAAAATATATTATTAAAGTTTCTTGCACTTTTTTTCCTTTTTAAAAAGTGGCTCTTACTAGAAAATTCTAAACTGCACGTGTGGCCCGGGTTCTATTTCTCTTGCACTGCGCTGTCCTGTGAGTTGCTTTCCAAGAAGTCCCATCAAATAGCCAAGAGGCAGGAACAACAAAAAGCAAGCAACCCACAAAACCCCTAAGGATGCCAGTTTTTAATTTGAATCTCTTTAAAAAACGACAACAAACAAGCCACATATATGCATGATGAACACTTCTCATATCACCTTTCCTCTCCTCCCAGTTTTATCGCAGCCAGTGCTGTTTTAAAGGCTTTCGTTTGCCACCTCCTGCGTCCACTGCCACGAACACAGGCACCATCTCTCCACTTCAACCCTCAGGACATTTGTTTTCTCTCCAGCTGCTCCACCAGCTCTGTTCCCGGGTCCTGTATGTCCTTCACTGCCCGCCCCACACTCCTAAGGTAAGAGAAAGCCTGACCTTTTTCTAACTATTCTCTGAATTAGCATCTCCAAAACACTCATCACTGGACTGGGCAGCTGCTCCAAGGGTGGCGGGGGGACAGACTACCATTAGCCAAGGTCACAGAAGACTGACGGATGAACCGTCAGAGGGTGAGCTGACAACTGTCTTTGTGGGGTGTTGTGTGCACTCTCTGAAGCCCAAGGAACACTGGCCCTAGGTCCATACTGTCGGCTGTGTGCTGCTGCTGCTGCTGCTGCTAAGTCGCTTCGGTCGCATCCGACTCTGTGCCACCCCATGGACTGCAGCCCACCAGGCTCCTCCGCCCGTGGGATTTTCCAGGCAAGGCACTGGAGTGGGGTGCCATCGCCTTCTCCTGGTTGCGTATTAGGGTCACTGAAAAAAGAAGTAGTGAATTTGATCTCAAAACTAGAACCAAGAAGTCTGTGAGAGAGAGAGATTGCACCCAAACCAAGGTAAAGACTGGTGGACACTCTGTGTAGCTTCACGGAGGCCAGGCTGCTGGACTCTCTCACTGGGCCAGGGCTGGATAAACATGGCAAACCCTTGTTTGGCTTTCTCTTTTTCCAGGCTCCAAGGGAAATCTTGCAGTTTCAAGCGTAAGGTTCCTCCAGCCTTGACAAGAGAATCTGATCTGGTTTCAGTCAGTGACATGTCAACTTTTTCTCCCAAGAGAACAGCCTGCTCGCTGTGACTTGATTTCAGGGTTGACCCGTGTCCTTGGCCTTAGTTACGAGTTGAGTTGCATCCTTTGAAAATTCATTTGTTGCAGCCCCAACCCCCAGCACTTCAGAATGTGACCTTATTTGAACGAAGGGCCTTTGCAGATGGGATACGTTGAGGTAAAGTCGTACTGGAGCAGGCAGGCCCGTAACCCAACATGACTGGTGTCTTTTTAGAACCACTTGTTCATGTGGCTGTGCTGGGTCTTAGCTGCAGCGTGCGGGACTTTTTCTCAGGTGTGGCACATAGGGTCTAGTTCCCCAACTAGGGATCGAACCCAGGCACCCCGCATTGAGAGTGCAGTCTTACCACTGGACAACCAGGGAGGCTCCTGTTGGTGTCTTTACAAGACGGCGACGTGTGGAGACAGACACAGAGAGGGATCGCTGCGTGAAGGCGGCAGCTTGTCGCCGGAAGCCGGGGAAGTTCCGGGAGCTAGCAGAGAGGCCTGGAGCACAGCCTTCCCTAGCGCCTTCAGAGGAAGTGTGGCCTGCAGACACCTTGCTCTTGAACTTCTAGCCTCTGGAATTGTGAGGCAATACATTTCTGTGGTTTAAGCTGTTCTGGTTTTGGTGCTTTGTAGTTGCCGCCTTAGGGAACGAATCCAGCCGTCAACCACTCGGGGTGCCTTTACAGGTGGCAGTGTTCCTGCCGTTGTGGGTAGATGCTTTCTAATTTCACTCTTGGGGAAAAAAACTTAATAAGGCGTTGGGCATAATCTGTTATCATGCATCCGTATTAATCACATCGTTGGTATTATGAACAAAATCTTTTTAAATAAAGCATTGGCATTCTTGACTTTATTTATTATAGGATAGCTTTATCAATTTCTTTAAAGAAACTTGTTTTATTATGCACTCATCTTATTTTGAGAATTGATATAAGGAACTGTCAATAAAAGGATCCCTTCTTGTGTTTGAGAATGACACGTCATTTGAGGTTTTGTCCCGTGTTACTCAAGGACTGAATCAAAGCCCCCATGACAGCAGCTCAAAGCCAAGAGTCAGCTGGAGTTTTGTTTATTTTCACCCCCAATTAACTTGTATACAATGAAATATTCATGCTGTATATACTTTAGTTGTTTTCAGACGACAAGGAAGCTTGGGTTCCATTACTGTAACCACTTAGCCCAGGATTCTCGGTACATTTTTTTCCCCCGACCTCTGTTTCACATTTCCCTCTCAGCCTAGGATTCTCAGTACGTTTTTTCCCTCGATCTCTTTTTACATTTCCTTCTTCTTTTTTGCTTCATGATTGCTTGTTATATTGTTCCTTCAATATGCAAATAAACCACCTCAATTCCCCTTTAGAAGCAAGCAGGACAAGAATCAACAAATTGCAATTAAGATAAAACACCCAAAGCAATGACGTTTGGGGAGATGAGAAAGAGGAGGTAATTATACCAGAAGCCTGGTCTTTAAAAAAACCAAACACAAGCAAGCAGAAACCAGAACAGTCCTCGGCCGCCTGACAAGTACTGCAGGCATACGGTAGAAGGTGGAGAAGAATTAAAGAGTGGAGGGGCGGGTTCCCAGGAACCCCCAGGAGCTGCAAGCTGACACGGGGCCTCACGTCTCTGCTAAGCGCAGAGCCGAGCCTTCTGCAGAGACCCAAGCTAATTGTGTTCTGTGCTCCTTCCTGCGGCTGGAACTAACAGCAAGCCTGCTCCAGGAGCTTCACAAGTAGTGGGGTTCCACACCCCATTAACACCGTTCGCTGTTCCCATCTGGGCCTGGTCTGGGGTCCCCGTGGCAGGAGCGGGCCGACCGTGCCAGGCCCTGGGGTCACAGTGTGGCCGGAAAGGCGGAGGCAGGCCCAGCTCCCAGCTGTGGGATCCTCGCTGCTCCGCCCCAGGCCCCCTGCTCCTCAGCAGAGGGTCTTTTGAAGCGGACCACCAGGTTTGGAGCTCCAGGGTGACTGAGGGGTGGGGAGGAGCCCCCTCGGGTGTTCGGGGGTCCACACCGGATCGGAGTGGCCCAGGGCCCCTGCTGGGGAGGGGCTGTCTGATGCTTCAGCTGCTCTTGAGCCCTGACAAGGACGCAGTTAGGCTTCCCCCTCACATCCCCTGGAGGGGGAATTGACGACCCACTCCAGTGGTCTTGCCTGGAGAATCCTGTGGACAGAGGAGCCTGGCGGGCTACAGTCCACGGGGTCGCAAAGAGTCAGACACACTGAGTGACCGACACAGCTGGCCTTGAGGTGGTGGGAAAGGGCTGGACTCAGCGGTGCCACCAGCTAAGGAGACCAACCTTTAGCTGGCTTACCTGGGAAACAGGTGTCAATATCAGCCTCCCTGGGCTGTCGGGAAGAATGAAGCCTCGTGCAGACTGCCTCTGACCGTGAATCTGGTGCGTGGGGGTGCTGGCTGGGTTTGACCAGAATGAGGGAGCCTGTGTTCCCCGGGGCTCTATCTCTCCAGCGCCAAATGATGGACGAAGAATCCCCGGGTAGAGAGTGGAGACACGGACCTGCTTCCCCAGGGAGGCTCCCTCATAGATTGTTTTATGGAATTCTGTTTATTTGTTTGGTGTTGGCTGCCCTGGGTCTCTGGGTGCTTTTTCGGGCTTTCTGTGGTTGTGGCTGGGGTGGGCGGGCTTCTCATTTCGTGGCTCCTCTTACTGAAGAGCGTGGGTTCCAGACGCGCGGGTTTAGGGAGTCAAGGTGCTGCTCAGAGTCACGTGGGATCGTCCCAGACCAGGGATGGAGACGGTGTCCCCTTACTACATGCCAGGTAGTGATGTAAGTATTACGATCACACCCATTTTGCAGCAAAGAATGTGAAGTTTAGAATGCGCTCTGGGCAAGGACTTCCCTGGGGGTCCAGTGGGTGAGCATCCGCACTTCCACGGCAGGGGGCGCTGGTTTCATCCCTGGTCGGGGAACTTTGGTCCCACAAGCTGCAAGGTGCAAATAAAAACAAAAAAGGGAATTTGCCTAGGGCCTCGGTAGTATGGTTTATGATTCGTAGGGTTTAGTTAGGGCTTCCCTGGTAAAGAATCCACATGCAATGAAGGAGACGAGGGTTCGATCCCCGGGTCAGGAAGATCCCCTGGAGAAGGAAATGGCAACCCACTCCAGAGCTCTTGCCTGGGAAATCCCATGGACAGAGGAGCCTGGTGGGCTATAGTCCACGGGGTCACAGAGGGTTGGACACGACTTCACCACCACCAGCATTCCACAGGGCCAGGCTTCACTGACAAAGCATCACAGACGCCACTGTCTGTAAGAACTTCCACTCGGAGGCTGTTTCTTGGCCTGGACCAGGAGTCCTGACATCAGCTCCCGCTCCCTGGCTCCCGGGGCCCATCTGAGCGTACACCAGACGCACACTGGGCTCAGGGACAGCCCCGGGTGTGGGTGATAGAGCCTCCGTCACCCGTGAGCTGGACCCAGGGAAGACGTGCGGGGCAGAGGGGACCGCAATACCCCGGCCACGCTTGGCGTTCACCGGAAGCTTCGTCTGCATCACTGGCTTATCTTAAATTACACTGACGAATCTTCTGAAGTCCCTGTTTTCACTTTCTTGCCAGCTCCAAATGGGCAGCTCGCCACTGATCCAGCACATCAAGGAATCTTGACTTCAAGGAGACATCCCTTTACCTACATGAATGAAAGCAAGACTCTCGTCTCAGAGATAGTCTTGCGGCCTCTCTGCAAAAGCCACGGGTCGCTGTCTCCAGCTTTTCACAAGAAAACCCAAGAAACACACTCCTTTGTGTGGTGTCAGTTTGTGTCAAATGCACTTTAAGACTCACAAGTGGGTTTTCATTAGTCGTCTCTGCTTGCGCCTGCGGCACTTGGAGCGTTTTTCAGCTGCTCCTTTACAGACGGGAATATCAAGGCCAAGGGGTGTTCACTGCCTCAACTCTTCCTGCAAATCCAGCCAGCGAGGAGGTCGCCACCTCCCCGCTTCCGGTTCGCCCATGAGTTGTGCAAGGACCCCCCCTTGGCCCTGGGAGGCTGGACGGTGTTCCTTTGTCTTTGCTCCCCTCCTGTGTCTAGGATGTGGACCCCAATACACACTCGAGTAAAATGTCCTCACCTCGTCGCCACTGCTCTGTCTTCAAACAGCTGCAGCCCTGTGGCATCCAAACCACGGTCAGTGTTTTCCTGTGATGGTGTGCAGGAAATGAGCAGGTCGAGTTTTCTCTCTCTCTTCAGCCAGCACAGATTCGGCATAAAACTCAGACCTCAAAAGGAAGCAACTACGCAACAGGTTTTCCAGAGAGGCACTAGAGTAAGAACTATTCATTCAGTCAAGCAGTGTTTTTCCAAACAGATCTGGAAGTGGGCAGTTCTGAGAAATCACCTTCCTGAAGCCTCATGACTGTCTTGGTATTTTGGTTGCAGCCGGGGGTAAAGGGTTCCCTGGTGCCTCAGTCAGTAAAGAGTCTGCCTGCAATGCGGGAGACCTGGGTTTGATCCCTGGGTTAGGAAGATCCCCTGGAGAAAGAAATGGCAACCCACTCCAACATTCTTGCCTGGAGAATTCCACAGACAGGGGAGCCTGGTGGGCTACATCCATGGGGTTGCAAAGAGTCGGGCATGACTGAACGACTAATACATCCTTAAAAGTGAGAAAGATATGCTGATTTCAACAGCAGGGGACTGATGTGGAAAACTCAGCCTCTGCACCGGTTCCAAATCAAATCTTGGAGACAGTTTTGGGTGAAGTGGAAAAGAATAGCTTTATTGCTTTGCCAGGTGAAGGCGGACACAGAGGGCTCTAGACTGTGAAAACTGTATTTCCCAACCTGGGAGGATTTGATGGCATTACTGTTGTTTTATAGCAATAGTTCAAGGGCAAGGTTGTTGATAAGACTGAGGTATGTGCAGGGCCTGCAATCCGTAATCTGGTCTCAGATAATCTCTTTTTTCCCCCACCAGGGACCCAACCCTTGCCCCCTGCATTTGGAAGCACAGAGTCCTAACCCCCGGACCACCAGTGAAGTCCTTGATGAAAGCTCTGGTTCCTCTAATGTAGCCTCAGAGGGTCTTCTCTGGAATGAAGGATGCTGACCTCTTCCATTTGTTGGGGGTCTTAGTTCTTCACCAGTGAGGAGATACCCCTCATCCAAGGTAAGAGAAACCCAAGTAAAACGGTAGGTGTTGCAAGAGGGCATCAGAGGGCAGACACCCTGAAACCATAATCACAGAAAACTAGTCAATCTAATCACATGGACCACAGCCTTGTCTAACTCAATGAAACTCAGCCATGCCCATGGGGCAACCCAAGACGGGCGGGTCATGGTGGAGAGGTCTGACAGAATGTGGTCCACTGGAGAAGGGAATGGCAAACCACTTCAGTATTCTTGCCTTGAGAACCCCATGAACAGTATGAAAAGGCAAAATGGTAGGATACTGAAATGGGAACTCCTCAGGTCGGTAGGTGCCCAATATGCTACTGAAAATCAGTGGAGAAATAACTCCAGAAAGAATGAAGGAATGGAGCCAAAGCAAAAACAATACCCAGCTGTGCATCTGACTGGTGATAGAAGCAAGGTCCGATGCTGTAAAGAGCAATATTGCATAGGAACCTAGAATGTTAGGTCCATGAATCAAGGCAAATTGGAAGTGGCCAAACAGGAGATGGCAAGAGTGAACATCGGCATTCTAGAAATCAGCGAACTAGAATGGACTGGAATGGGTGAATTTAACTCAAATGACGATTATATCTACTACTGCGGGCAGGAATCCCTTAGAAGAAATGGAGTAGCCATCATGGTCAACAAAAGAGTCCAAAATGCAGTACTTGGATGCAGTCTCAAAAACGACAGAATGATCTCTGTTCGTTTCTAAGGCAAACCATTCAATATCACAGTAATCCAAGTCTATGCCCCAACCAGTAACACTGAAGAAGCTGAAGTTGAACAGTTCTATGAAGACCTACAAGACCTTTTAGAACTAATACTCCCAAAAAATGTCCTTTTCATTATAGGGGACTGGAATGCAAAAGTAGGAAGTCAAGAAACACCTGGAGTAACAGGCAAATTTGGCCTTGGAATATGGAATGAAGCAGGGCAAAGGCTAATAGAGTTTTGCCAAGAGAACGCACTGATCATAGCAAACACCCTTTTCCAACAACACAAGAGAAGACTCTACACATGGACATCACCAGATGGTCAACACCAAAATCAGACTGATTATATTCTTTGCAGCCAAAGATGGAGAAGCTCTATACAGTCAGCAAAAACAAGACCGGGAGCTGACTGTGGCTCAGATCATGAACATTTTATTGCCAAATTCAGACTTAAATTGAAGAAAGTAGGGAAAACCACTAGACCATTCAGGTATGACCTAAATCAAATCCCTTATGATTATACAGTGGAGGGGAGAAATAGATTTAAGGGACTAGATCTGATAGATAGAGTGCCTGATGAACTATGGAATGAGGTTCGTGACATTGTACAGGAGACAAGGATCAAGACCATCCCCATGGAAAAGAAATGCAAAAAAGCAAAATGGCTGTCTGGGGAGGACTTACAAATAGCTGTGAAAAGAAAGGAAGAGAAAAGCAAAGGAGAAAAGGAAAGTTATAAGCATCTGAATGCAGAGCTCCAAAGGATAGCAAGAAGAGATAAGAAAGCCTTCCTCAGCAACCAATGAAAAGAAATAAAGGAAAACAACAGAATGGGAAAGACTAGAGATCTCTTCAAGAAAATTAGAGATACCAAGGGAACATTTCATGCAAAGATGGGCTCAATAAAGGACAGAAATGGTATGGACCTAACAGAAGCAGAAGATATTAAGAAGAGGTGGCAAGAATACACAGAAGAACTGTACAAAAAAGATCTTCATGACTCAGATAATCATGATGGTATGATCACTCACCTAGAGCCAGACATCCTGGAATGTGAAGTCAAGTGGGACTTAGGAAGCATCACTACAAACAAAGCTAGTGGAGGTGATGGAATTCCAGGTGAGCTGTTTCAAATCCTGAAAGATGATGCTGTGAAAGTGCTGCACTCAATATGCCAGCAAATTTGGAAAACTCAGCAGTGGCCACAGGACTGAAAAAGGTCAGTTTTCATTCCAATCCCAAAGAAAAGCAATGCCAAAGAATGTTCAAACTACCGCACAATTGCACTCATCTCACATGCTAGTAAAGTAATGCTCAAAATTCTCCAACCCAGGCTTCAGCAATACGTGAACTGTGAACTCCCTGATGTTCAAGCTGGTTTTAGAAAAGGCAGAGGAACCAGAGATCAAATTGCCAACATCCACTGGATCATTGAAAAAGCAAGAGAGTTCAAGAAAAACATCTATTTCTGCTTTATTGACTATGCCAAAGCCTTTGACTGTGTGGATCACAAGAAACTGTGGAAAATTCTGAGAGAGATGGGAATACCAGACCACCTAACCTGCCTCTTGAGAAACCTATATGCAGGTCAGGAAGCAACACTTAGAACTGGACATGGAACAACAGACTGGTTCCAAATAGGAAAAGGAATCCGTCAAGGCTGTATGTTGTCACCCTGATTATTTAACTTCTATGCAGAGTACATCATGAGAAACTCTGGGCTGGAAGAAGCACAAGCTGGAATCAAGATTGCCGGGAGAAATATCAATAACCTCGGATATGCAGATGACACCACCCTTATGGCAGAAAGTGAAGAGGAACTAAAAAGCCTCTTGATGAAAGTGAAAGAGGAGAGTGAAGAGGTTGGCTTAAAGCTCAACATTCAGAAAACGAAGATCATGGCATCTGGTCCCATCACTTCATGGGAAATAGATGGGGAAACAGTGGAAACAGTGTCAGACTTTATTTTTGGGGGCTCCATAATCACTGCAGATGGTGACTGCAGCCATGAAATTAAAAGACACTTACTCCTTGGAAGGAAAGTTATGACCAACCTAGATAGCATATTCAAAAGCAGAGACATTACTTTGCCAACAAAGGTCCATCTAGTCAAGGCTATGGTTTTCCCAGTGGTCATGTATGGACTGTGAACAAAGCTGAGTGCCGAAGAATTGATGCTTTTGAACTGTGTTGGAGAAGACTCTTGAGAGTCCCTTGGACTGCAAGGAGGTCCATCCAGTCCATTCTAAAGGAGATCAGCCCTGGTTGTTCTTTGGAAGGAATGATGCTAAAGCTGAAACTCCAGTACTTTGGCCACCTCATGCAAAGAGTTGACTCATTGGAAAAGACTCTGATGCTGGGAGGGATTGGGGGCAGGAGGAGAAGGGGAGGACAGAGGATGAGATGGCTGGATGGCATCACGGACTCGATGGACGTGAGTTTGAGTGAACTCCATGAGTTGGTGATGGACAGGGAGGCCTGGCGTGCTACAGTTCATGGGGTCACAAAGAGTCGGATACGAGTAAGCGACTGAACTGAACTCAGTTCTTCAGAGGAGCTCAGGGATGCTGTTAGGTGTGTCCCTGGAGATAGAAGCAGGACGCTGTTCCAAGGCTTCGCTGTCTTGGCGGTTCCTCCCTTATCTCTGAGTCTCCTCCCTTCCCTGATCAGCAAATCTTTGAAGCTACCCTTGGAGAAGGAAATGGCAACCCACTCCAGTATTCTTGCCTGGAAAATCCCATGGATGGAGGAGCTTGGTGGGCTACAGTCCACGGGTTGCAAAGAATCGGACACGACTGAGCGACTTCACTTTCACTTTGGAATTCAGGGACGGTCCTGGAGGCTGGAGCCCGTTCCTACAAACAGGAAACGTGGGATGTGGGCTCCCACGGGGTCCTGCTCCACTTCAGGATGACGGGCCTCTAAAGGGCCCTGGAGCCAGTCTGCGAGAGGCAGCTCTGCGCTGACGGCTGGGGGGAGAGGCGGCGAACGCGGGGCCTCGCCTGTGGTCCCGGAGGGGAGCCCAGCTGCGGACAGCGGTGTCTCCAGCCCGCCGGGCACTCAGAGCCAGGGCAGCGTCCCGGGGTGCGGTGTCCACAGCCCCATGGGGCCCACAGCAGAACGTCTCTAGACTTGGCTCGAGGCTCCACTGCTTTGTCATCTTGAAATTCTTAATCATTTTTCCAGCAAACGCTCTTGAACCGGGCCGTTGTAGGGGTATACCCAGCCCTACCCAAAGCAGACCGTTTCTTAAACCTCCATTATAGGACAAAATTCTTTTCAGTAACAGTCATGAAAAGAAATGAACAGTAACAATGGCCAGAGGAGAAGCACAGACATGGACATTTTCAAATTGGACTTTGGGCTTCCCTGGTGGCTCAGAGGTTAAAGCATCTGACTCCAATGCAGGAGACCTGGGTTCGATCCCTGGGTCAGGAAGATCCCCTGGAGAAGGAAATGGCAACCCACTCCAGCATTCTTGCCAGGAGAATGTCATGGACAGAGGAGCCTGGTAGGCTACAGTTCACGAGGTCGGACATGACTAAGCGACTTCGCTTTCACTTTCATGGATAACACACAAGGAAAATTTAAAAACATAATTGTTTCAGCACAGAGAAGGAAAAAAGCTCAACTGTTTATTCAACAGTTTTTATCTTTACCTAACAGTTTGAACTAATGATGCTTTATGGAAATAACTGTCTAGTAAGTAATTATTCGGTAACGTTTTATTTTCTTGACCTGTTCTTTCATTTCTACAAAGAACAGATTTCAAAGATTTTAAAGATCATATTTCAGTTCAGTGAGCTAAAATTTGCCCTTTCAGAATTAAACTAGCACCCCGCACTGTGTGCACTTTGTCTCCTTTTGAGGTTAGGCACACACACAAATTCCAAGTGGTCACAGCAGAATGAAGTCATTCAACTTCTGTGCTAGCGTTATTTATTTCAAATCATGTTTTCAAACTTTGGTTCAAACCCAACCACCTGGCTGGGGTTAGGAACTGTGTCCCAAGTATACTCAAAGGACTTCAAGCCATCATGAACGTCATCTTGAAAGGAACCCGAGTGACTGCCCGACAAGAGTCCCAAACTGGAATCAATCACACAAGCAGGGGCAATGGGGGTTCTCCAGATTAACCGCCATGGAGAATACAAGCCATTGTAAAGGGTAAACGACAAAAGTGCCCCAAGTTTGAGATTAGGGTTAACAATGGAAACAGCAACAGGCTTTATTTATTAATTTCTTTATTTTATTAATTTTAAGATTAATAATGGAGACAGTGACAGACTTTACTTTTGGGCTCCAAAATCATTGCAGTTGGTGACTGTAGCCATGAAATTCAAAAACGCTTGCTCCTTGGAAGAAAAGCTATGACCAACCTAGACAGCATATGAAAAAGCAGAGAGATTACTTCGCCAACAAAGGTCTGTGTCGTCAAAGCTATGGTTTTCTAGTAGTCGTGTATGGAGGTGAGAGTTGGACCATAAAGAAAGCTGAGCGCCGAAGAATGGATGCTTTTGGACTGTGGTGTTGGAGAAGACTCTTGAGAGTCCCTTGGACTGCAAGGAGGTCCAACCAGTCCATTCTGAAGGAGACCAGTCCTCGGTGTTCATTGGAAGGACTGATGCTGAAGCTGAGACTCCAATACTTTGGCCCCTTGATGCAAAGAGCTGACTCATTTGAAAAGCCCCTGATGCTGGGAAAGATTGAAGGAGGGAGGAGAAGGGGATGAAGGAAGATGAGATGGTTGGATGGCATCCCGACTCAATGGACCTGAGTTTGAGCAAGCTCTGGGAGCTGGTGAGGGACAGGGAGGCCTGGCATGCTGCATGCAGCCCATGGGGTCACAAAGAGTCAGACAGGACTGAGTGACTGAACTGATTGACTAAATTTTTAGATAAGACATAATGTATTAAAATGCAACAATAACCATAGCAATTGTATAGAAATGAGGCCCAAAAAACTGTCTTTGAAGCATATTTATCACTGATAATGTTTAGCACTGCTGACACATGGTGGTAATAAAAAAGCATATTTCATTACTGTTTTTAAATTCTCCACAGAGGATATACCCGCTGACTGCTTGCATCTGGGAAGGTGTACACCACTATCAGGAGATGCCCTTTTTATTTTGCCATCAAAAGTCACGAAAGTCTTTAATAGGAACAATAGCCCAGAATTGCTAAGGATTCAGGGCTGCCAATAGAAACACAATCTCTGGGCAGGACAAAATGGCAGAATGGCAAAAGTGCAAATCCTTTGACCTAGAAATTTTGCTTCAAGGGTTTTAATCTAAATAGCTGGTCATGGGTGTATTTAAAGATTTAGCAGTAAAGATACTCATCGCAGTATCCCTTTTAATAATGACAAGAAATAAATTGGTTGAATAAATCACGTACATCCATGCATTTTAAAATGTGGCAACCATTTTTTTTAATGTTATGAAGAACATTTAATGCTATGGGAAAACTTTTGTAACATATTCTTAAGTGAAACAATCAGGTTATAAAATACAATATATTTCCCTCTTTTTAAAAATAAGAATATGCATATTATGAGGACTTGCCACCCACTTCCCAGCTGGAGCGCATAAACAGTTTACATTTTCTTTTATAAGCAGATTATACTGATTCCAGCCTCCTTGCCGCAAGGATCACAGGAAATCCACTCTTCCGGTTCTAGTCCAGGGTCCTTTTGGGAAGAGCGAGGGGATGATGGGCAGGGTCACAAATCCCACCTGCACACTGCTCCTCAGGCAGCGTCCTCCGCTGCAGGAAGTCCGGCTTTCAAGCCGGGCAGCTCACCCCCAGCAGCTGTTTGGGGAAGTCTCTCTCTCTTCTAAGCTGCTGGCTCCGAACAGGACCCGGCCCCCCCGCCCCGCCCCCACCCGCCCGCCCGCCCTCCTTCCTTAGCTGCTCCATCTGCCTAAATCCAAGCTCAGGTGTTTAGCAAGGCTTTGCTGAGTGCCAGGGGAAGAACGCAGAGTCAAGAGCAGCGGACGCCTTGGCAGCTAAGGGCTCCGCACCCTACTGGGATTCACGGGTTCCAAGCCCCCTTCGGCGTCTATGCTTAGAGCCCGGGAGGCCCCAAGGCACCAGCCCAGGGCAGACAGCACCCCAACCTCCTGCCAGCCCTAACGGAGTCAGGTGGCCCCTCCTTGGTGTGACGGCTGACCCGCCTACCCCTAGCCTTATCACTGAAAGAGAGAGACTCTCCTCCCTTCAGGGGGTACACCCCCTGCACCCTCACCTACCCGCAGACTCACACCCCACGTGCCTAGGGGCGCACAGGCTGTGGTCTGACCTCTCTGACCCAGAAAAAGCAAACCCAGCAGTTGTCGGCGCACCTCCAAAGCCAGTTATGTAACGGTACACGGCACAGTGGAGGGAACATGGGCGGTCCAACCCGACCTGTCGTTTAAATAGCATCGCTTCTCCGCCGCATGAACGGCCAGCGAATATCGTTGTTTCCATTAGTAGCCATGCCACTCAACACAGCCACGGTCAAGTTCACGGTGACCTTGTGGGGTTTTTTTTGAACTTTTAATTTTGTACTGGGGTATAGCGGATTAACAATGTCGTGGTAGATTCAGGTGAAGAGGGAGGCGAAGGCCCTCAGCCACACGTGCGCGTGCTCCCATTCCCCCGGACTCCCCGCCCGCCCAGGCTGCCGCGTGACGCTGAGCAGAGCCCCGGGCGCCGCCGTAGCGCGGTGGAGACGTGCTCTGGTCCCTCAGGAGCCTCGGGCACTCCCCGCGGTAGCAGTGCCAGTCACTCAGTCGGGCGCGACTCTTTGCGACCCCGTGGACTGCAGCCCGCCAGGCTCCTCTGTCCGTGGGATTCTCCTGGCCAGAATCCTGGAGTGGGCTTCCAGGTCCTTCTCCAGGGATCTCCCCGGCCCGGGGAGCAAACCCAGGTCTCCTGCATTGCAGGCAGATTCTTTACCGTTTGAGCTACTGGGAAGCTCTAGCGCCTTTACATTTGTGTAATAGTGAGCCCAGACTGGGACTTTTTCCTAAAAATATTAGTGAAGTCTGCTCCAAAGCTGAAACGATGTGTCCACCCCCAGAAACTAGGAATTTCCACCACATTTCAAATGTGACTACTCCAGTTACAAACCTCCACGAGGAAGGGGGCGGCCCGGCTGTCACCCTACCACCGGCTGTGTGAGCATGCCTGTGTTGCCAGATGAAAACTGTCACTCACCCTCTGCCTAACCCGGATAAAGTCACTAACCACTGCCGTCAATGACACTTAACATCCGCGGAAAGGAGCTCAGGGTGGAGAGCAGACACGAGGCGCTCTGTGCTCTGGGAGAAGCCGGCAGGACAGGCCTCCAGACAGAGATTTTCAGGAGAAGATTTTATGAGCCCAGGTTCATGCATCTCCTCGCATCTAGAAAAGCACTAAAATCATTAAGAGTGCCATCTGCTCCTCGGGACCAGCAGCACCCTCTGCCAAGGCGGGCGCTTGATCGCAGTTCCTCTGCTCTCACTGCAGTCACATGTAACACTGGCCTTCCTCCGCCTCTTTGGAGCTGGTACCTCGGAGCCATCTGACATGCCGACCCCGGGACTAACGTCCTCATTTTGCCCCCAAATAAGACAACTCACAGCTCTCAGCCTGTGCCTCTTTCTCAGGGGACTTTCTGTGTGTGTGCACTTGTGTCTTTCGTGTACAGCCCACTCCAGTACTCTTGCCTGGAGAATCTCATGGATGGAGGAGCCTAGTAGGCTACGGTCCATGGAGTCACAAACAGTCGGACGTGACTGAGTGATTTCACATCCCTTCGCTTCAAGACTGGCAGCTGCACAGAATCACAAGTGGGGGCTGAATCAGGGTGAAGAGATTGTGGGCTGGGTTTTGTTTGCTTTGGGGAGTTTCCCTTTGCTTGGATTTTTAAGATCTGTCTGAAAGAGGAGAAGGCACACAGCACATGTGGAAAGCTGGGCGTCAGGGACTTCTTTGTTGGTTTTGAAAGCCTAATCCCTAATATTTTATTTTCTCTTCCCTTGATCTTTCCCGTAAAAGACAAAGCCCCACCCATCTGATTAGTTAAGGCTTTCAGTTCATCAGATTTTCTTTGGTATTTTTGAAGTTTCATCGATGGTTGTCCTAAGCTGGCCTGATGCAGAATGGCAGGTGCAGCCCCTCTGATCACAGACGAGAGCCTGGTGAAAAGGGCAAACTGAAACACAAAGGCATTCATTTAAATCAAGGTGATCCAAAATTGGGCGAGACTGTTTCAAAAAACATTTTAGCAAATAGTGAATTGAAATGAGTGACGTTTCTTTAAAACTACATGGGCTTCCCAGATGACGCGCAAAGAATTCGCCTGCCCATGCAGGAGACATAAGGGACTTGGGTTTGATCCCCCGGTCAGGAAGATCCCCTGGAGGAGGAGATGGCAACCATTCCAGCATTCTTGCCAGGAAATCCCGTGGACAGAGGAGCCTGGAGGGCTACAGTCCCTGGGGTCACCAAGAGTTGGACATGACTGAGCACACACACGTGCAGTTAAAACCACACAGCGAGTTTTGGAACCACAGCGTCCCCTTGATTATCCTGTCTGTAGTTCACTCTTTGGACTCAAATCTGATTTTTTAAAGAATATTAATTTTAAACCTTTAAAGCAATTGTTTCCCTCTAAGCTTGAATGGTTTCCCATCTGTCAGGTGGCAAATGGGCTGGTGCTTTCTTAAACATTTTTTATTTCAAATTACCAAAGGCATACATATTCATTGACGAAAAAATGATAAAGACAGAAGAACTCGAAACAGTCATCCAGTTTCACCATGCTGCTTATGGAAAACTGCTCATTTGAGGTGCTTACTTTCAGCCTAACACACACACACACCCATAGACACATACAGACAGAACCACACCTGAGCACACTTACCCAGACCCATTCACAGACATACAGTAACAGGATCAGTCTGGGCACCCTGCTTTATAATCATTAGAAAAGCCCCTGATGCTAGGAAAGACTGAAGGCAGGAGGAGAAGCTGACGACAGAGGATGAGATGGTTGGATGGCATCACCAACTCGATGGACATCAATTCAGTCACTCAGTCGTGTCCGACTCTGTGTGACCCCATGGACTGCAGCACACCAGGCCTCCCTGTCCATCACCAACTCCTGAAGCTTGCTTAAACTCATGTCCATCAAGTCGGTGATGCCATCTAACCATCTCATCCTCTGTTGTCCCCTTCTCCTCCTGCCTTCAATCTTTCCCAGCATCAGGGTCTTTTCCAAGGAGTCAGCTCTTCACCTCAGATGGCCAAAGTATTGAATTTTCAGCTTCAGCAATATGTTGTAAACACTTTAAATACTCTTAGATATTCTTAAAATAGACTTAGCTAATGTCTTTTAATTTTTTTTTCACATAGGTCTAGTCCCCAGGTCATATAGCTCTGCAGGAGATGCTCCTTGCACTCAGCAGAAAGCGGGCCTTCCTGACCTGTGAGGCAGCTGAACAGGGACTTTGAGCCCCGGAGGGAGATTGGTCCAGATGTCCTCAAAGGCCTCCTCCAACCTCGAGACTCCGTGTTTCCCCGACCCCCTCAAAATGCCACCTTGGAAGTCAGGGCATCACTCACCCTGTTAGCTGAAAACACTGTTTCTATGAGGTGTCACCAAGGCTGCCTGACATCCAAGTTTCTTCCAGCTTCTTCACTTACCATTTTTGTGACCCTAGGCAAATTAACAAGTCCCTCTGCTTCGGTTTCCTCATCTATTAAAATGAGGATAATACTGCTATTTATTATCGTTGGATAAAGTGTGCTAACATGTGCTCAATAATTACGATTTGAAGGAACGTGTCTGTTTTCCCCTCTAGACTGTGTGTGTAGACCACGTTTCATCTTTGTGTCTTTAGTGAAGAGATAGATTGCTCCTGAACTTTCAGCTACAAACATTCCCCTCTGTCTTCCTCTTACAAGCAGAAGATGTGTGTACATAATAAGCTATGCAGGTGTATGGGGTGTGGGGAAAAAAGGAAACGTCCAATGGAACACCGAAGTCAGTAGAGCTCCAGCTAGACAACAGTTTCCTGCAGAAGGTCATGATTTGTATCACACAGGAATTTCACATAGCAACTCAAACATCAGCACAGGTCCTTGAGCCAACATTTTAAGTAGAAGGGCAGCTTACAAATATGAACTTATTTACTGATGTGGGTGTAACAAAGTAAATAACAAAAGCATAACAAAAATTTTAAATACAATAAATGTATTCATTTATTTCTATAACGTATTTGTTATACTTTAAAATATCAGTTTATTGTAGTCTATAAAATAGCATATGATAAAAAACTAATAAAGTATCCACGACATTTTAATCTTCCCACATAAACAATCTGTATTCATAAGTATCCTCACTGCAGGCAGAATCTTTGCAAGGGTTTTAAGTAGCAAACAGGTGTGTCTTACATCGAGTTGGCCCTGAAGCACCTCCATTACCTGCAAATGGAGAACTGATGGAACCATTCCTATACCCTGGAGCAAGGGTGCTCAATCTCAGCTGCACACGGGGTCACTTCAGGAGCTTTAAAACACGAATATCTAGCTGATTCAAAGGTGCCATCACAGTGGAGAAGCACTGGCCCAGGGCACCCTCAACCTCAGGCTCAGGCAGGTGGTGGTCATCACAGATGGTGAGGGAGGGGCCCTCCTTACCAAGGGGCTCATGGAGGCCCATCTTTCTGGGCTGTGTGGGTCCTTAGGGCCCTTCAGAGACAGGGCTTGGTCACAAGAGAGGCATCTTTTGGACAAGCGGCTGCCACATCAGATGCTTACAGGGCCTTCTATGGATAACGCAAAAAAGATGGAATTAATGGAAATAGTTGTTCTGTTAAATGGGCAAGAATATTCAGTTCAATTCAGTTTAGTTGCTTAGTCATGTCCGACTCTTTGTGACCCCATGGACTGCAGCACGCCAGGCCTCCCTGTCCATTACCAACTCCCCGAGTTCACTCAAACTCATATCCATTGAGTCAGTGATGCCATCCAGCCATCTCATCCTCTGTCGTCCCCTTCTCCTCCTGCCTTCAATCTTTCCCAGCATCAGAGTCTTTTCAAATGAGTCAGCTCTTCTCATCAGATGGCCAAAGTATTGCAGTTTCAGCCTCAACATCAGTCCTCCAATGAACACTCAGGACTGATCTCCTTTAGGATGGACTGATTGGATCTCCTTGCAGTCCAAGGGACTCTCAAGAGTCTTCTCCAGCACCACAGTTCAAAAGCATCCATTCTCTGGTGCTCAGCTTTCTTTATAGTCCAACTCTCACATCCATACATGACTACTGGAAAAACCATAGCTTTGACTAGACTCTTTGTCAGCAAAGTAATGTGTCTGCTTTTTAATATGCTGTCTAGGCTGGTCATAACTTTTCTTCCAAGGAGCAAGCATCTTTTAATTTCATGGCTGCAGTCACCATCCGCAGTGATTTTGGAGGCCAAAAATAAAGTCTGTCACTGTATCCATTGCTTCCCCATCTATTTGCCACGAAGTGATGGGACCAGATGCCATGATCTTAGTTTTCTGAATGTTGAGTTTTAAGCCAAACTTTTCAAACTCTTTCACTTTCATCAAGAGACTCTGGTTTTTCTTCACTTTCTGCCATAAGGGTGGTGTCATCTGCACATCTGAGGTTATTGATATTTCTCCCGGCAATCTTGATTCCAGCTTATGCTTCATCCAGCCCGGTGTTTCTCATGATGTACTCTGCATAGAAGTTAAATAAGCAGGGTGACAATATACAGCCTTGACGGACACCTTTTCCTATTTGGAACCAGTCTGTTGTTCCATGTCCAGTTCTAACTGTTGCTTCCTGACCTGCATACAGGTTTCTCAAGAGGCAGGTCAGGTGGCCTGGTATTCCCATCTCTTTCAGAATTTTCCACAGTTTCTTGTGATCCACACAGTCAAAGACTTTGGCATAGTCAATAAGGCAGAAATAGATGTTTTTCTGGAACTCTCTTGCTTTTTCCATGATCCAGCGGATGTTGGCAATTTGATCTCTGGTTCCTCTGCCTTTTCTAAAACCAGTTTGAGCACCTGGAAGTTTACGGCTCACGTACTGCTGAAACCTGGCTTGGAGAATCTTGAGCATTACTTTACTAGCATGTGAGATGAGTGCAACTGTGTGGTAATTTGAGCATTCTTTGGCATTGCCTTTCTTTGGAATTGGAATGAAAACTGACCTTTTCCAGTCCTGTGGCCACTGCGGAGTTTTCCAAATTTGCTGGCATATTGAGTGCAGCACTTTCACAGAATCATCTTTTAGGATTTGAAAGAGTTCAGCTGAATTCTGTCACCTCCACTAGCTTTGTTCATAGTGATGCTTTCTAAGGCCCACTTGACTTCACATTCCAAGATGTCTGGCTCTAGGTGAGTGATCACACCATCGTGATTATCTGGGTCATGAAGATCTTTTTGCATAGTTCTTTTGAGTATTTTTGCCACCTCTTCTTAATATCTTCTGCTTCTGTTAGGTCCATACCATTTCTGTCCTTTATTGTGCCCATCTTTGCCTGAAATGTTCCCTTGGTATCTCTAATTTTCTTGAAGTGATCTCTAGTATTTTCCATTCTGTTGTTTTCCTCTATTTCTTTGCACTGATCACTGAAGAACGCTTTCTTATCTCTCCTTGTTCTTATCTCTCCTGGCAAGAATATAGGGAGAGTTTTAAAATGCTTAAATACTTTAAAGGTGATTCCAATAAATCAACCTTTAAAAATCCACTACTGCCTTTCTTTTTAGAGAGTTCTTTTAGAGATTCTGAAAAGATGTGATTCTGTGCTGTGGTCTAGCTGGCTCCCCTCAAGGGGCTTCTTTCCTAAAATGACTGCCACGGAGCAGCCTGGGAAGGAAGCAGGAGTCCAGTTCCTTACAGCCGGTACAGGGCACACATGTGGGAGGCCAGGTCGCTGGGCCATCCTTCTTGGCTTTTGTCCGAAAGGAGACCTGCCGGGGAAATAAGCAGGGGAAGGATGACTCTGCAGACAGGAAACTGTGGGGGTGTGACAAAAGGGAGACACGCGGGCTACGGGCCAATCACAGCGTGGCACGGTTACAGGGCCAATCACAGCGTGGC